>NC_133010.1:2227500-2527500 GCF_048564905.1 Vicugna pacos | reverse complement strand
TCCCTGTCCCCTCGCAAGCAGCAATCTGTTCCTCTTCTCTCCAGTTCTGTCATTTTGACAGTGTTACAGGAGTGGAATCACACGGTATCAGCATTTGTTTTAATTGAATGAATTTCCAAACTCCAGACTCAAATACAAAAGTTCTCTGGCAGGTTATTTATTCTAATATCGTGCTGCCTCCATTATCTGGATTCCTCCAGCTTCTTCATTCTCCTCCTTGACCTCCAATGTTCCTTTCCATTCCAACAACCTGGTCTCACTTCCCCCTTAGGGAAAACCTACATGTCTAAATGTACCAGGCTGGTCTGGGACTCCTGCACGCTCCCCGCCCTCCCTCTCCCCACTATTTATAGCCAGGCTGATTTTGGGCGGCCTCTCTCTCTCCTTTCCTGCTCCTTCCTCCTGTGGCGGGCGAGGTGACTCCTCAAATATTTGGGCAGAGGAGGTCAGAAGCAGATTCTTGGCATCTGATTTCAGGCTCAGATTGAGCAGGAGCTGGTGGAGTGGAGTTGGAGGGAGGCAGAAGCTGCAGATGCAGACAGAGAAGAAGGCAGCTGGGGCTCTGAAGGCATTTTGAGCCCGGTTGGATGTTTGGGCTGAGAGTCCAGAGTTTGGGGTTCTATCCTGATTTCGCTCCTCTGCATTCTCGTATCAGCTCTTCTGTGTTGTCTGGGCTCTGAGATAGTAAAGGGATGGAGAGGGCGTATCTGGATGATGATAAAAGTAGGATCTCGGGGTCAGCCTGCTGTATTACCTTGATAGCCCCTTTGTAGAGGTGTGCCAGTCCCCTGGAGGTCTGCAGGGGGAGTGTTGCAAAAATGGAGACCCAAACCTTCAAATGTATAGTAACTTACCCAGGGCAAGGACTGTCCCAGGGCCAGCAGAGTGAGAGCCTGTTTGTTTGTTTGTTTGTTATTTTAGTATAATTGTGGGCAAAGAAGTAAGAGAGTCAAACAGAATACGGAAAGAAGAATTAGGGGAAACACGTATGGGAGCTTTTAAGAAGGGGAGGGAAAAGAGAGAATCTTAAGAATATGAGAGTGTTTGAGGGGTAGAGAATACATTAGAGACATTGAGAAATAGTCTAGAAAGATTCCAAGTGACAGAGACGAGACAGGGGACAAAGATGGAGCTGGGGATGAGACAAAACCAGAGAGTGAGAGAGAGAAGGGAAAGATGGACAGATGGATATACTCAAGACCAACACCTGGTAAGGAAGAGAACTAGGAAGGGGAGGAGGGAGCAAGTGAGGTTCCAGTTGTGCCAAATTATTTCCTATCTCCCTTCTCGGCCCCATGTCTAGATTGGAGTTACAAATAGCAGAGTTGGAAAAAGTCCTCTCTCCCTTTGCCTTTGTCTCAGCCTGGGGGGTGGGGGGAGGAGACGCAAAGGGACAGGCCTGCCGGTCCCTGTGGACATCCCTGGAAAGCCCCAGCCAGCCCCTGCCCATGCCGGCCCAGGACTCTGCCCTCTCCAATCCCTTCCCCTTTTGAGAGTGGGAAATGTACCCTGGGAAGGGTCTGGAAGCTGGAGGCACCCTTCCCTGTCCTCTGTCTCTAGGGTCCAATCTCTCATCTTCCCCCTTCTTTGACAGCCCCTCCTCCCCCCGACTTAATTTCCTCTTCCTGGATCAGTCTTTTCCTTGTTTTCTCCTTTCATTCTGCCCTTGTTGATCGAAGTCTTGCCCTTCTTTCTCCATCTCTTTTCTCTTTGTGTTTTCTTTCTTGTTGCCTCCTTTGCTCCCCTCTCCAGGCCTGCTCAGTTTTACTCTTTTCGTGCCTGTCTTTTCCTCTGTTCCCCTGAAGCCTCTCAACGTGGTTAGCACAGCTGTTGCCACCCACTGCCGGGCTCTGACGCGTGGATGGAATGGGATGGGAGAAGGTGTGACTCGAACAGCAGAAGAGGTGCTCTGTGTGTCCATGGGGAGAAGGGAGCATTAAGGCACCACACGGGACTCAGGCCCGAGACCACCACCCTTTCATCACCTCTCTTTTCTGTCTGCATCTCTCTTCCCACACTGGCCTTTAGCCTCATCCGCTTCTCATCTCTCTCCTCTCCCTTTCTCTTTTTTGGCCCCTTTCTATCCAAATTTCTACGCTCCCCTCCACCCCCCGCCTCTTGCACCACTCACAGGCTTGAGCAAGAGTGGGAGGAAGGGGAGACCGCTGACGCTGACGGGGGGGGGGGCGGTGCCGGAGCTGAGGTGGAGCTGGGGGGCGTGGGGAGCGAGGTCCCACCCGGAGCTGCCGTTCTGGGCATCCCTCAAAGACTCCCGACGGCCTCCACCTGCCGAGGCACCAAAGGGCGGGGCGACGGCTGGGGGAAGGGGGGCGAGGGCGGCACTTGTGGGAACGGAGGCGGGAGCCCGAGTGGACCCCTGGCTGCTGCTGCTGCTGCTGCTGATGCTGCTGCTGCTGCTGCAGGCGTCTTGCCAGTGCTGGGGCGGCGGAGTGGCAGGAGAGGGGTGATGAGGCGATAGATTGGGAGACCCCCCTGAAGGACTAGCGAGACTCGGAGACCAGAGACTCATCCTGGAGCACGTGGGGCCCTGGGCGAGAGTGTGCGGGACTCGCCCCATGGCCGGGACTCCGGGCCGCGATCCTTGGGCGGGCTCCTGGGATTTGTTGCCTTCTCGGCTCCCTGCTCGCCGGACTGCTCTCCTCGGGGGCTGTAGCCTTCAATCTGGACGTGATGGGCGCCCTGCGCAAGGAGGGCGAGCCGGGGAGCCCCTCTTCGGCTTCTCTGTGGCTCTGCGCGGGCAGTTGCATCCCCGAGTCCAGAGCTGGTAAGTCACAGCAACCCGCCCAGAATACCCGTGCCCGAGCCACAGTCACCCCACCCCCCTGCCCCATCTCTCAATCTTCCAACCCCACCAAGACTCAGACTGACCACAGGTATCCGATACCCCAGCCTGGAGCTTTGTCTCGTCTGTCTTGGGTCTGAGACCCAGGGTCTTGCTTTGGGGATGGGTTTGAGAGCAAGGTTCTTGTCTTGGCCAGAAGCCACCTCCTTTTGCCTTTCACCCCACTTGCATCCTTGTTCCAGTCCCAGGGTCTGTGGCGCCCCTCCTTCAGGGGACTGAACTCCCCTAGGGAGGGAGATTGAGCATTTTGCCTCTGCTTAGGGCAGAAGAGCGAAAGGACAGAGGTAGAAAGTGCCATGGGAGGGATGGAAGGTAGACTCCATAAATATCTTCTTGCCAGAGTAGTGCCATGGGGTGGGATGAGAGCAGCAGCACACTGGGAGGCCAGGGGAGACCTGCTGCTTCTGTGGCTCAAGACCACGGGGAAGGCTGGGCAGAGAGGCTCGGAAGACCTGGGGGCGGGGGTGGTCTGGCAATCTGCACTAGGTGGTTTGGTGATCGAGAGTGGCAGAGAACAGAGCCCCCCAAAGCTGTAGCAGCAGCGGCAGCAGCAGTGAGGGGGACCCAGGAAGGATGCTGGCCAGGCGGTTCCCTCTTCTCCTCCTCAGGAAATTTCCAGTTCCAGGAATCTCAGCAGTAGGGGAAGGCGGGGAGGAGTGAGGGGCAGAGGACAATTCTGGTTAGTTTCTGATCAGTTTGGGACCTGAGGGAGGACACAGTTGTGTGTGGGGCCTGTGACTGTCATGCTTCTTGTGCAGTTGGCTCCTGCTCTGGTGTACCATTTGAAAAAGAGGCAGGAAGGGGAAGAAAGCTTCCCACCCCTTCCCGCTGCGGGCCGGGGGCTTTTCTCTCCTAGGCCAGACCCTAAGCCACACTAAGTGTCCATTACTGGGATCAGTGCTACCCACTGGGACTCTCTTCTCCCCACTGCTGTTGCCCTGGGGGCAGAGGGTAGGGACCAGAGCTCATTTCCCTTGCCTTGTTCAGGGAGGGGGGGCTAGCTCTGATCTTTCTTCTTCCATTACCTTTGTCATTAGGGAGCAGGGTCAGTGGTCCCCCAAACTTTGGGAGTGATAGAAAGCTACTGACTTCATCTCTTCTTCAGCCTTCTCTCTGCTTCCTCCCTCATCTGTCTCCCTCCCTTTCCCGGACTCCCCGCATCTGCCAGAGTTCCAGGACTGGAGTCCTTTTTAGGACATGCTGAACTCTCTGAGCTATTTCCAGGCAAATTCTAGGTTATTTTTAATAGCTTGATCTCTTGTCATTTCCCCTTCATCTCTGAAGGTGGCCCCTGATTCTGTCTCCCAGAGCCAAGCTTGGGGCATTCCCAGAGGGGCCTGACCCCCTCACCCTGCTCTTGCTCCAGCAGGGGGCACTCCGCTATCTGGTGGCACATGAGAGGCCAGGTACCTTGCTAAGCCCCCGGGCTTTGGAGTTGCAATTCACTTGCCCCAGAATTTGCTGATTGAAAACCTTACCTATTTTGATGTCTTTCGATCTGGCCCCGAGATGAGACTTTGAAGTTTAACCTTCTTTGCACTGTGGTTTCAGCCTCGTTTATTTCCATCAACTATAAAATGGAGATGAACAATAGTACGACCATATAGAGTTGCTGTGGGCATTGAAAGAGTTCTTAATATATGGAAAATGCTGGGAATAGCACAGGCCTGTAGTGGGCGCTATGACAGTGCTGGTACTTTTATTCTTGTGTAGTGATCCACGGAGCTGGAGAGTAGCTTTAGTGCCTTGCAGTGAGCCCTGATCACCCCCCTCGCCATGGGCTGAGCCAACCTCCCAGGCCGAACACCCCTCCCAGAGGGGCACCGAGACTGAAAGTCAGAGAGGATTCAGTATCAAACTCCCTGTGAAGTTCAACAGCCCCGTGGCTTATGGACCCCGTAACAGGATGTAGACTTGCGTTACACTTTTCAATTGTTTTGTGGCTGTATCCAGGGCTATATACTCTTTTGCTTAATTCAGTTAGAGTCGGTTTTCAATATATAGTCTTTTTTAATTTAAAGTCTTATTTTTATACTTAAAGTGCTCTATAATTTTAAACTGGATTTTACTAAATGCTAGTATCCAGTTTGTTCTGTGTGATTCCCCAACTGACATTATCAAGCACGGGACCACTTTTATATCAAAATGGAAATTTCTCATTAAAAAAAAAAGAATATTCACAGCAGCACAATTTGTAGTAGCAGAAACATAGAAACACCTCAAATATCCATCCGTAAAGCAGCATGATAACTGTGGGGTAGTCACACAATGGAGTGTCACATAGCAACTGTCACCACACAACAGTTATGAAGGAATCTTAGCAATACCATTATTATCTTAGCAATCTTACCATTATTCAGTGATAAAAAGTAGACAGCCAAAGACTACAAGTGGCATTTATATTCTTTTAAATATAAACAACTAGGATATATATGTGTAATATACATAATATATACACTTTGAAGGAATACCTAAAGGTGCAATAAAACAATATGTAAAGGAAAGCAACAAGATAATGGACATCAAATTCAGGATTACAGCTGCCTTGGGTAGGGAGTGGCAGGGGATATATTGGGGGAATCATGAAGTGTGTTGTCAAGTTCTAGCTTTTGTTTAGAGGAGGTATTCTGGGTACTTACTGCCTTATTAAAAGTAATTAATAAACTAAACAAAAGCAGACTATACAGCGACCAGTCATGAGACTATGTCATGAACTGTGATTAATCTGCTTCAGCGTATACGAAGTCTAAGAAAGACAAAGAGAAAAAAATGCATCTACATCGGCAATAAGCAAAACAAAAACAGAAACATGAGATTTTAGTTACAATAGCAAGAAAAACTATGAAGAAGCTAGGAATCAACCTAAGCTGGAGAAAAAAAAATTAACACTATTGAAGGACATAAAGGAAAACTTTATGAAATAATAAGAGAACTCGAGCACAACATAAAACATTAAAGAGAACGCAAAGTTTATATATGATAAAGATGATGCTACAAATCAGGGGAAAGAGAACTGTTTAATAGATGGGGTGATTTCACTAGTTGGAGAAAAGGTTGGATCTTGTGTTAGTCTGCTTGAGCTGCCATAACAAATACCACAGATTAGGAGCCCTAAACCATAGAAACTTATTTTCTCACAGTTCTGGAGGCTAGAAGTCCAAGATCGAGGTGCCAGCAGGGTTGGTTTCTGGTGAGAGCTCTCTCCTTGGACAGCAGATGGTCGTCTTCTCACTATATCCTCCCATGGTCTTCCCACTGTGCTCACGTAGGCACATCGGGGTGGGGTGGGGGCTGGGCAATGAGGAGAGAGGAGAGAAAAAGAGAGTGCACATGCTCTGGTGTCTCCCTTTTCTTAAAAAGACAGCAGTCCTATCAGATTACTGCCCCACCCTATGACCTCATTTATCTTAAGTAGCTCCATAACACCCCTATCTCCAAATGTAGTCACAATGGGGGTTAAGGCTTCAATAGATGAATTTTAGGGGCACTGAACTTTTTATCATGTACAAAGAATAAATCTCTATTTGTTTAACCCACGTGTTAGTTAAGGTCCAGCTGCAGAGAACAGAAATAAATCTGGCTACTTTAAATGGACGAGCAGGCTCTAGGTGCAGGAACAACTCCCCACTTGGAGAGGCACATGAGCCCTGCCTGTGATCAGGAAAACAGCAGTCAGTACTTCAGGAAGCTGATGATTCAGGAAGCTGCTCACCAGAACCCCCCTGCATCTGTCACAATCTGTGACAGCAAAACGCATGTTCCATGCTACTTAGCTGTATTCCAAATTTATGCCTCACACAAAAGCGAAACCTAAATGACAGAGTCCTAGCTCACAAGACTCTGGGAGGTGCTATTTCAGCTCTCCAGCTCACAACCCAAGGCACTTCCGACTGATACACTGCACGGAAAGCAACAAGCACAGATACCCAAAGCAGCCCTGAGTGAAAAGAACAAACATAATGAGCTCTGTAGCACAGTCTAAGGTGTTAGTCAAAACATAACACAAATCACTACCTTTTTTCACTGAAATGTATTTTTTCAAGGATATATATGTCAACTGGTAAAGCAAAGGAGGAGCATGGGCTGTGGGGATCAGGGAAGAATGAGATAAACCAAATAAAGTAAAAACAAGAGAGACATCGTGATATAAACAGAAGAATATGATGGGCTCCATTTTGTACACCAGAGGTCCAACACCAATTCATTAAATTTAATATTTAATATTAATTTAATAGTTTATTATTAATGTAAGAATTTATTATTAATTTAACAAGTATAAATACATGGTTTAATTTAAATAATCAAATTAATTTTAATATTGATACAATTTTAGTATTTCACATCTAATTTATCACACCAAAACTAATCCGTTAAACTTAATATAACGTTTTTACCCCTAATTAAAGTAGTTCTTTATGTTTTAATTTCCCCAAAACCTCAAAAAAAATAGGTCCAGGAGACCCCTGGAACTCCCACTCCCCAGTCCCAGCCCCAGTTTAGTGAGATGTCTGCCCTCGCATCCTCTCCCGCCACCACCTCCTCACCAAGCCCCACTCCACCAGAGGAGGAAGGGCTAAGTTCGGAAACCTCGGAACCGCTCCTACTTCGAAGGGCCTGTTTCTGGGGAAGTCGGTCTCTCCAGAAGGCGGAAGGTGAGTGCGTGGGTGGGGAGGAGGGTCTTTCTCGTAGAGTCGCCTCCGCGGGGGAGGAGCCGCCGACTCGGGCCCCGCCCACTCTGGGGCGGGTCTTGGTTGGCTCCGCTCGGAGAGCACCTACCCCGCCCGGCCCCCATCCCCAACTGACCCGGCTTGATCCAGCTCAGCCCCGAGGTGTTTGAGGCAGCCATCTGTTACCTGCGTTGCTTCCTGGGGCGGGATAGTCCCCCTCGCGACGCTCCAGAGACCTGGGGAGTGTGCTGCCAGGAGTCTGGGGGATCCTGTGGGCTCCAGGCTGGGCCCCAGCAATGACCACTTCCTAGGGATCCTCCCAACCCCGGGTAAGGTCCCCTGGGAAAGAGAAGACCCTCCCATGCCTCCTTGGACCTCACTAGGTTCCTCACTCACAGTGAATGACTTCTGTCGTCTTCGGGCTCTTGTCACTCAGCCTCCTGGCGTGGGCCTTGTCCTCTCTCCCAGGTGGATGGGACAGGACACCCTGGCTGAAGGAGGCTCTCCCCAGGGCAAGGTGGGCGATTTGCAGAGGCCGGGACTTGTCTTGGGATCGAGAGAGACAGTGGTGCCCTCATTCTGTGTTATAGAGGCCAACTTCTCGTCCCCAGGATGGAAGAGGAGGAGTTGCCATTGCAGAAGGGAGGCCTGGACACATCTGAGGCTTTGTCCTGCCCTGACAATGAGACCCCTGCCCCAGGCTGCACGCTGGGGGCCCTGTACTGGGCCTGTGTCCGCAATGACCCTGCCCAGCTCCAAGCCATGCTGGACGATGGAGTCTCCCCAGAGGAGGCCACCCAGGTGGACGGCAATTGGGGGGTGAGCTACCCTGGGCGCTTCTTGGGGCAGCAGGGCCACCTCTGTGTCCTCACCACACCACACTCCTCCTGAGAGTTTCAGGTTGACACCCACTACCTGCGTCCTCAAAAGGAAGGGAGAGGGTGGGACTGGGGTTTCACAGGGGCTGGGGCATCTCTGGGACAGATGTGGGTTTAGAGGGCACATGGCCCCCATGGAGCTCCTGGAGGAAAACACAGGGGCTGAGCTGCCCCTCCCCCAGACAGGCCTCATGGTTGTGTGCTACCAAGGCTTCCAGAGTGTGGTGGCCCTACTCAGCCGCTGTCCTTTCCTGGATGTGAACCAGCAGGACGAAGAAGGGGACACAGCCCTCATGCTGGCTGCCCAAGCAGGTGTGAGGCTGCTGGCCCCACCCTCTGCCTTTACCCTCCTCCAGACCCAGCCACAGCCCCACACTCTTTGCACCCATGTTCTCCTTCCCCAGACACGGCCATTTTGGGTGGAGGGTGGGTTTGTGGCTTCATCATTCCTTTCCTGAGTAACCAAGCCCTGCCTTTCGTGCCTTGCAGGCCATGTGCCTCTGGTGAGTCTCCTGATCAACTACTGCGCGGGCCTGGACCTGGAGCGCCGGGACCAGCGGGGACTAACGGCGCTGATGAAGGCTGCCATGCGGGACCGCTCGGAATGCGTGGCTGCCCTCCTCATGGCAGGTGCTTGGGGCCTGGACTGGGATGCGTGGCCTGCAGTTCCTCCACCAGACACTAAGTCAGCTATCGTAGTTGCAGTGAGGAGAGAGGTGGAGACGGAGCATTAGCCTAGGCTGATCTGGAGGAGGGAAGGGTGCTGGGGCTCCTCACAAGCAACAAAGTTGATAGCTGTATTTACGCTGTGAATGACGGTCCCAGAAAAGAAAGCGCGGGAGGATGGCTAACCTAGACCAGCTGAGAAACTAATGCAAAAAAGGCTTGTATGTGGAACCAAACTCTCAGGTTCTTGTCCTGGCTCTGCCACCAGCTCAGTGACCCTGGGCAAACGGTTTCCTTCTCTGGGCCTCACCAGTGTAGTGAGGGTGTTGGCCTTCTCTGGGCTGCTTTCCAAGTCTGACAAGCTAGGGTGCCAGGGATGCAGTGGTGTGTAGTTGAGACGTGTGGCCATACGGAGTTGTTCTGGGGTGAAGTCCACACTGCCTGTAGCATCTAGGTCCCTCATTACTCCCTGGGGGGATGCTGCCCTGTGACGGTCACTCTAGAGGACCCCAGCCTCCAGCTTTTCCATTTCCCATCCCATCTGGGTTTGGGGTGAAAGAGAGGAAGCTCCACACCCCCTCTTTTGTCTCAGAGTGACTGCCACCCCCACCCCCACCAGGATTAGGGGGCTATGGTGATGAAGAGAAAAACCAGGAGTGGGAACCAGCAGGGCCCCCCTCCACCTGCCCCAGAGGCTGCAGCTCGGGCCACCCCCCACCCCATCCTGGGTAACTCACACACAGCCCCTCTGGTCAGTTCCTTGGTTCTGGAGGCCTCTATTCTGCTCCAGATTTGGAGACCTGCAGTCGGCCTCTCTGAAGTCTTTTTCCCTCTCTGGACTCCAATTTCCTCATCAATCGTAAACCAGAGGTTGGGGTCTGGGACTGGTACTGTCCCTGGGCTGCAGTCACTGAGGGCTCCTAGATTCCAGCTGCAACAGGATGGGACTCTGTGGTTTTGAATCTAACCTAAATTAGTCCTGCTGCTAAAGAATATGCCCTTCTGCAAGTCACCATTCCCTGTCCCATCCCATGTCACCCCTGTGGCCCCCCCATCCAGGTGCTGACCTGACCACGGTGGATCCTGTCCAGGGCAAGACTGCCCTGGGGTGGGCATTTCTGACCAACAGCTTTGACACAGTGCAAAGGATCCAGCAGCTGCTGCGGCGGCCCCAAGTGGAGCAGCTCAGCCAGGATTATCAGCCTGAGTGGCCTGCTTTGCCCGGGCTCGTGGCCCAGGCCCAAGCTCAGGGCCCCCATCTCTCCTTGAGCGACTGCAGGCCACCTTGAGCCTCCCCTTTGTCCAGTCTCCTCAGGAGGGGGGTGTCCTGGACCACCTTGTGACCATCACAGCCAGCCTGGCCAGTCCCTTCCTCACTACTGCCTGCCACACCCTGTGCCCTGACCAGCCACCTGCACTGGGCACCCGAAGCAAGTCTGTGCCAGAGCTGCTAGGCACTGCCCCACCCCCTCCCCCAGGACCCCAACCCCCGCAGGAAATCCCTGGGCCTCGGGTCTTTGTCCCCTACCAGGGCCCTCAGGGTGTGTTGAGCATGTGCCCTCAGTGGCTCCAGCCCAGGGATAGTACCAGCCCCGGGCCCCAACCCCCCAAGATCCTCCTCTCCAAGGCCCTCTCATCTTTCATGCAGTGGAAGCCAGAGCCCAGGTCTTCAGGGAATCGAAGGCTGGCCCTTCCTCTCTGGAGATACCAGGGGCTCAGGATGGAGAGGAGGAGGCAGGAGGAGGCTGGATTGGCACAGAGCCAGGGGAAGATGAGCTAGGGTGGGCTGGGAGCAGGTAATCAGGCCCCTCCCTTAGGCTCCTTTGTCCTCTAGAGCCCCTTCTACCTTCCCATCCACCTCTTTCTAAGTGACTCTATTCTCAACCTGTGTACAAGGTTATTCATACAGCATCATCTGCAGCAATAAGAGTGGAAACAACCTAAGTGTCCATCAATAGGGGATTGGCCAAATTGATTTTGAGTGTAAATATTGCACACCCATATGATGTATTCTATACAGTGGCAAAATGAGAGTAAGGAAGCTTTTTATGTTCTGATATGAAACCAAGTTCAAAATATATTAAGTGAAAAAAAACAAAGGTGTGGAACAGTGTGTATGGCATGCTACTATTTGTCAAAGTAAAATTTGCACCAAGATGAACTTGACTGATAGAAATATGTAGTGAGTATCAAGATTCATTTAGCTGCTTAATGAGTAACCCAGTAGGATGGATCAGAGGAAGAAATGAAGGACTATTATTGACATTCAGGGGAAAAAAGAATGCTCGAATAAGACTGCAAAGTTAGATACACAAAGATTAATTCCTACCTGGCAGTAAAATCATAATTTTTTTTCCTATCAGACAAAAGCAATTTGCTATCAATCTTCTACAGATTAACCTCTTAACTTTATAGAGTCAAGGCATTAATAAATGGTAAATAATAAATCAAACAAAGTTACTTCCCCTAGATGACCCATAGGTGGGGTTATTAGCCAGTGATCTAAAATACTTTGGAAAGGGCATTTAGTAATTTTTTTCTGTGCCTTACTTACAAGTTTTGGATATTTTTCTGAACATATTTGTGGCTTGTTTATTTGTAATAATAAAAGCAACCACTTCCAATGTGCTTACTATATACATTAATACATTTAACACTCCCAGTAATCCTATGAGGATTTTATCTTTGAGGACATAGGGCACAGAGAGGGTAAGGAATTGTCCAGGGTCACACAGCTAGAAACTGGCAGAGATCATGACTGACAGCTGGCCATTCAGTTGTGGAGGCCAGACTCTTTAACAACAAACCATGCTGCCTCACTGGAATCTTCCTGGAAAGAAATACAGCGTTTTGGGGGGGAAGAAGACTGAGCAGCTAATCAAGGGTGGAAGGGAGAATCTTTCACTGAGTATCTTTTTGAAATTTTAGACCTTTTAAAAAAATAAACAGTTTTAGATTTACAGAAAAGTCGTGAAGACGCGCAGAGAGTTCCCGTATACCCCCCAGCCAGTGTCCTATTTCGTTACCATGAGTGTAGTGCACTTGTCACAATTAATGAACCAATATTAATATGTTACTATTAATAAAATCCGTTCTTGATTCAGGTTTCCTTAGCTTTTCTCTAATGTCCTTTTTCTGTCTAGAATTCCTTCCAGGATACCACATTACATTTAGTCATCATGTTCCCATAGATTTCTCTTGACTGTGACAGTTTCTCAGATTTTGCTTGTTTCTAATGACCTGGACAGTTTTGGGGAGTGTTGGTCAGATATTTTGTAGACTGTCCCTCAGTTGGGATTTGTCTGATGTGTACTCATGATTAGACTGGGGTTATGGGTTTTGGGGAGGAAGACCGCAGAGGCGATATGCCATTCTCTTCCCATGATATCCAGGGCACATACTATGAACATGACTTGATCACCTGGCTGAGGTAGTGTTTGTCAGGTTTCTCCACTGCCATGTTACCCTTTTCCCCCCTTTCTATGTTATACTCTTCAGAAGGCAGTCATTCTATGAAGCCCACATTTAAGGAGTGAGGAATTACATTCCATCTCCTCGGGGTGAAATATCTACATCAATTATTTGGAATTTGTCCACACAGAATGTTTCAACTTTTTAGTCATGTATTACCAAATTTTGAAAAACTTAAAAACAAATCTGCTGTGTCCATCAAAAGACGAATGGATAAAGAAGATGTGATACATATATACATAATGTATACACATATGTGTGTGTGTGTGTATGTATATATATACACACACACACACAGGAATACTACTCAGCCATAAAAAGAATGAAAATTTTCCATATGCAGCAATATGCATGAACTTTGAGCGTTTTATGCTAAGTGAAATAAGTCAGACAGAGAAAGGTAGATACTGTCTGACGTCACTTATTTGTGGAATCTTAAAAAATACAACAGACTAGTGAATATAACAAAAAGAAACACACACACAGACAAAAGAGAACAAACTAGTGGTTACCAGAGGGAAGAGGGGAGGGACAAGATAGGGACAGGGGATTAACTACTATGTATAAAATAAGCTACTATGTACAAAATGAATAAGCTACAAGGATATATTGTACAACACAGGGAATGTAGCCAATACTCTATAATAACTTTAAATGGAATACAACCTTTAAAATTGTGATTTACTATGTTGTACAACTGAAACTGAAATACAATATTATAATGAGCTATACTTCTATTAAAAATTAATTAATTAAAAAAAATCTGTTCTTTGAGTAGGGGAACTCACTCTCTCCTCTCTCCTCTCTCCTCTCTCCTCTCTTCTCTCTTCTCTCTTCTCTCTTCTCTCTCTCTCTCTCTCTCTCCTCTCTCTCTCTCTTCTCTCTCTCTCTCTTCTCTCTCTCTCCTCTCTCTCCTCTCTCTCTCTCTCTCCTCTCTCTCCTCTCTCTCTCTCTCTCTCTCTCTCTCTCTCTCTCTCTCTCTCTCTCTCTCTCTCTCTCTCTCTCTGTCTCTCTCGCGCACGCGCATCTGAGCCTCACGTCTCCTCAAGGCTCTCATACGTGGAGCGGGTATAATAAAAACATGTCACCTAGGGCCATTGCGAGAATCAGATCAGTCGAGATAATACAGCACTCAGCACCACACCTGACCTTAATATTGTCATTATGCTGTTTAACCCTCTTTAACCCTCACAACCGTCCTGTCTTAACAGTTGAGAAGAACTGGGGCTCTGAAGGTTAAGCGACTCGCCCAAGGTCACCAGCTGGTAAGTGGCTGAGTGGTGCTTGGAGTTCAGGCCTGTGGGACTCTGAGGCCTGGGTCCTCCCGCTGCTGCACTTGGCCCTGCCCACAGCCTGGGCTCCCTGGTTCTCTGAGCTTCTCCTTCTCACTTCCAACCAGCTTGAGTTTTACAAGGCGGGGGGCAGAGGCGTGACCGGGGCCTCCTCAGGGCCGGAGAACAATCCCTCTGTGGCCCTCTTCTTCCCCGCTCGCTGGCATTCTGTGGATCTGGGCGGGGAGGCTCCTTAGGGCAGGCATTAGTGCCTGGGCAGCCGGTCAGACGACATTTCCCAGCAGAGGGAGCCTCTCCACCTTGGAGACAAGCCACCCCTCCATCCCTGGCCGTCTCCAGGGTGGTTAGAGTCCTAGGCCAACCCATTTCTCTCTAACCCTCTAACAGCTCCTGACATCCTCTCAGGCCACCAGAGAGGAAAGAGGCCCACGTGGGCTGCTGGGCCTGTGCCGCCCTGAGTCCGCCTCTCCTCTCGCATCCCAGCTTCTCCAGCCCAGCTCCTGAGGCTTCCAGACTGAATCCCTGTCAGCAGAGGCCAAGGAACCCCGGACAATGCCTCAGGATGTGAAGAACACAGGCCGCATCGAAGCTGTCCTGCTGCGGCTGACAGACCTGGGTTTGAATCCCGGCCCTGCCTCTTACCATTCTTGTGGCTAGGTCCTCTCCCAGCCTCGGTCTCCTCATTTGTAACGTCAAAAGGTGATAACATACAATCGCTACTTCCCAGGGCTGTTGTGTGGCCAGAACAGTGAGAGGCGTGCGAGGCACTGAGCGCGGCCTGGCACATGGTCACGCCCGGCAAACAGCAGCTTCTGTTACTGCGCTGGGCGGCGACAGGTAAGGAAATGGCTGAGGGGGCCGTTCCGTGGACGAGGCCAGCGGACGTGTCCTTGGAACCCCATGCCCTCTCCTGTGATTCTAGGATACTGTTCTGGGGGCCCCCTGAAGTGAAAACACACACTTACTCAAGACATCCTTCTCAGAGCCGCTTCTGCACAGCTCTTCACCCCAAACCCAGGTACCTCCCCAGCCCACCCCCTCTTTGCCAGAGCACTGACGGCCAGCCATCCTGCTCCCCGTGTATGTGTGTGTGTGTATCCCCCCGACCCCGACCCTGGCATACAGGGGATCCTCCAGAGGCGGCTGCAAGGCTGGCTGTCCTGATGCACGCTCGGTTGTCAGCCAGGCTGTGGGGACTCCAGATGAGTGCCTTCCTCACTCCTGCAAGGGCAGAAGCCATGTCTGTCTCCCTAGCCCCTGGCTCTGTGCCGGACCCGCACAGGCTCAACACGTGTGTATAGAAAAGAACTGAGTTCAGGCTCCACCAAGGTCTGGGATGCTCAGACCTTTATCATCTCCCTCCTGTTTTCAGGGGCTGCCCTGGTTCCAGGAGTGGCAGTTTCCCTGGTTATTCCAAGTCATGGCCTACGAGACCCACAGTGGGTTAAGAGAAGGCAAAGGAGTACCTATATGTGGAGAGGACAGAAAGACAAGTGGGGGGTCATTGGTTTGTGTCTCATTTTTTCCCAAACTGAGGCACTTGAACAGGATTCCCTCCACTCCAGCAGTTGCACTTTCCAGATGATTGAGTATCTGTATATCTTCCACCACACCAAGCACCAGGCCAGCCGGGCCCCTCCCCTCTTTCCCCTCCATCCCTCGTCCTGACCTCTGAGGCCTTTCTCCTGTCAGATTTCAGCAGGCTACACTGAGAAACCCATCTGACCAGGGCTCCCACAGAGATTCAGACCTGTCTCTGCCTCCTCAGAGGGACCATGGCTTCCTGTGGTTAAGGAAGATGCCACATCCAAAGGGAGGACTTGAAGGCAAGGCTTGGAGTTGGATGGACTGTGCAACATCACTCATAGTCACACAGGCAATGTCGCCTGCAGACACACGGTCAGCCAGGGGTCCACAGGGGCCTGCAGGCTCACGGGCACAGGCGTGCACACAGGCCCATTGGCCCCCAAACTCCTAGTTGCATACAGAGAAGCCATACACACAAGCACATGTAAAAACACTTCATAACACAGGTACACAAACACACAGACTCACAAAGGGAAAAATAAAGATAGAGTGTCCCCACTCCCCTCCTCCGTCCCCTCCTCCTATCCCCTCTGCCCCCAACACTTTGCAGTCCCCTGGCCAGCTGGCTCCATCATTGCCTGTGTGACTGTGGCCGAGGAGGCAGTCTGTCTAGCCATCTGGATAGGAGTGAGGGGGTGGAGGGAGGGCCAAGCCTGACCCTCGAGTCCTCCTTACAGACCTAAGCATTTTCCTCAACTGTGAAAAGCCATGATCCCTCTCAGGGGAAGGAGAGGGGCGGGTAGTCCAAGCCCAAATCTGGCTTTGTGCTTATTTCCTCCAGACCAGCCTTGAATAACCCCCATCCCCTAGTTCCTACCTCTGTGCCAGTGATCTGCCCTGGGAAGCAGGGGGCAGAGGCCTGCGGAAGAGAGGGTCTTAGAGACAAGAGCTCACTGAGAGCCCTCAGTCCCAGGCCCTCCAGTGCTGGGAAGGGCAGAACCTGGGCATGGATACTGGAGGGGTAGGAAAGGGGCAGGATTTGTGGCATTTCCCCTTCAGCTGGAAACAAAGGCAGATTCCTGTGCCCAGGTCCAGCAATCTGGTCCCACCCACCCGAGGGGCAGGAGCTGAAGGAAATCCTGCTGGCCTCTGGCCTCACCCAGCCCCTCAGCCCCTCTTTCAAACAATCTGTCTCCCAGCTAGGGCCACTACCTGCTCTCAAATCCTGGGGACCCCTCTCTTTGTCAAAATACTAAGCCCTCTCCATTGGGGGTAGTTCCTTTAACCCCTCAGACTCTCTCCGAGGTAGCATGGGTGTCCTCAGCAAGACCCAAGAGTCTGCCAGGCCCCTATCCCCTTGCCAGGCAACTCTGCCCACCCTCACCCCAGCAAACTCAGGCGCTGCTTGTCTTTAGAGTGGGCAAAAGTCTTGATGCCTCTAGAAGTCCTGTGCCATCCAAAATGCTCAGCCAGACCCTCAAGGCATCTCCGTGCCCTGAGTTTCAACTGAACATCCCCCCAGACAAGATCATTCACCTTGGCTACTTGGCACACCTTCCTTGATTGCCGCAGGACTGCAACTCTAGGGGAGACTGGGGGTGCCACTCTTCTTAGTGAGGAGTCGAGATACTATGTGATAACTTGCAGAACAGGAACTAAAGGCATATTATTTAAATTTACAAAAGAATAATATATGATCATCAATTTAGAAGGGAGAGAATCTTAACGACCTAAATTCTGAAGCTTTTAAATCTAGAGATAGCAGAAAGGCAAAGAGCGCATGGGAGCACTTACACGTGGCATCCGAAAACAAGAAACTGAGAGTAGAAAAATGGTTGAGGGGGAAGAAATAGGGCGAGGTCAGGAAAGTGTACAAACTTTCAGCTGTAAGGTGAATAAGGCCTGAGGATCGACTGTGTAACCTGGTGACTATGAAACCAAGTCCCCCTAAAGTCGATGCCCTTGCAGAGTTTATACCTAAGCTCTCTATCCAAAATTTTATTCCCTTTCTTGTCCCCTCTGACCTCAATCCTGTACTAACTGAACACTAGTCAACCAGAGTCAGATGACTAAAGTTCTGTTGTTTTTAACATCGTTAATGACAAAATTGCTATTACAAATATCATTAACATACAAACTCAGGTTGTTTGTCCAGGGTAAGATGAGCTAACCAACCCCCAGGCCGTGGACCAACGAGCCAGAGAATCATAAACCAGACACATCTTGACTCCCAAACTATGATTAAGAAGTGTCACAACACGATGATTAATCCCAGCCCCTTGATTCTTCCCCTTTAAAAAGCCCCTAACTCAAAGGCCAAGTGAGAGTGGAGCTGAGCTTGTCTCTCACTCCCTTGGTTAGCACTTTGCAACCAATTCCTACTTTGCTGCAGACTCCTGCGGGCGGAGTTTGGCTTTCTGCACCGTGGGCACAGCAACCCTACGTTCAGTTACTCTAGTTGAGAGCCCTGTATTGTATAAATCAAAGTAGCTAAGAGAGTAGAACTTAAATTTTGCTCACTAAAAAGCTCACACACAAAAAAGATAAATATGTGAGGTGATGGATGTGTCAATTAACTAGATGGGAAGAATCCTTTAATGTATATGCATATCAAATCATCGCGATGTACACCTAAAATATCTTACCATTGTGTTTGTCAGTTATACCTCAATAAAGCTGAAAAACCTAGAGACAGAACTGTAAACAGCTTATTTAGAGTTCTTAAAGTAAATGTCAGAGAAACAAATAGCTTCGGGGAGGTTGGCCTCAGCAAGAGGGTCTGGGGGTGGGTATAGTTCCTTCTCGTTATGAACTCTTATGCAGAATTTCATCTCTTAATTTACCCTGTGCTTATTTGGGATTTCTTGAGTTGTTTCCTGGATGGCTGCCTCAGACCTCAAAGTCTTCTGCAGTGGCTATACTTTGATCTGTACAACACCCCCTCGGAAAGCTATTTGCAGAAGAGGCGACATTTAGTACTCATCTCTGAACAGGTAAGGAAACTGAGGCCCCTGCCACACAGCCAAGCCTCTGCTCTCCTGACTCCCGGTTCGTGCTCTTTCTCCTGCCCCATATCTCGGCCTCCCCCTCTCAAACCCAGACAGCTGTGTGGGTTTTACAGCCGGAAGAGGATGCTCACAGATATTTTGCTTTTATTCAGAGAATGTGGTAGAGACGGAATTCTCAGCCCCTTCTTAAAGGTATGGGAGCAGAGGCTCACACATAGGGGCTCCAACTCTGAGCCTGGGCTCTCCTCCACTGCTGGGGCCAGTTTGATGGAGAAGGGTCAGAGCCTTGAGGAGGCCTGTGGGGAGGGGCAATTCA
The DNA here is from genome assembly GCF_048564905.1 of Vicugna pacos. Lineage (NCBI taxonomy): Eukaryota > Metazoa > Chordata > Mammalia > Artiodactyla > Camelidae > Vicugna > Vicugna pacos. The sequence continues at coordinate 2,508,812 of NC_133010.1, read as the reverse complement.
GAGGCTGCGGAATTGCTAGGGAGGAGATGGTGCTGGGGCAGCTTCTTAACAGAGCCCAGGCCCCCGAGGCACTGTCTACACCCAGACGCCTGCCCTGGCATGCCATCCCTTTCTTAAAAGTTTCTCTCCTGAGATGAGTCATCCTCAGGGCCCCTGGTGGGCAAGGAGTGGGCAAACCCATCTAGGGGACATCCTGGAGGGGCTGGAGAGGAAGAGGAAGGTGATTCAGTGGCCCAAAGTCTGGCTCCTGTCTGCCAGCCTCTTCCTGGGGTGCTGGGCAGAGCTCTGGCGGCCCCCACCCTCCCGAAACCCTAGCCCTGGCCAAACTGTCTTTTCACTTGAGCTGTGGTGTCAGGGCCTGGGACCAGGTGGTTTCCTGAATCTTAGAGCCAAAGAAGATAATATAACGCTGGGAAGAACCTTTGGAAATATCTAGTCTAAGCCAGGTCTGGAACCGAGGCCCCAGGCCCCCTGGTTTACAGCTCTTCTCGCGACTCTGTTGTGCCCCTGGCCTGAGCAGAGGAGACCAAAGAGGACGCTTCCTCTCCCTGCACCCACAAAGCTGAGACTCTCTCTTCTGAGTTGAATAAATGGATAAATAGAATTCACAAGGCTCTGCCCCATTTCTCCCCTAAAGGAGACCCACAGTTCTTCCTCCTCGGATACCCTGTTCCTGTTTTCATATCTCTCAAATCTGAAAAATCCCTAGGTTGTCTGATCGAAATCTCCCGCTCTCCAACATAAGTGGAGCAAAGCCCACCTCACCCTCTGCTAATCCCCCTGCCTTGATTTTCATTCCTACTCATCCTGGTACAGAACTGACTACATAATTTGTGGGGCCCAGTGCAAAAATGAAAATGCAAGGCCCTGTATTCAGACATCATTAAGAATTCCAAGATGGTGACAGGAGAACATTAAACTAAGTGTCTGCACAGGTTGGGCACCCACAAAGTCAGCCCTGCCCTGCTGTCAAGAGTGATGCTTGAACTGAATACTCACAGCTGGTCCTGAAAAGCCAAGTTGTCCAGTCCCCTGCCTTCGTGCCGGACCTGTGTCACCTGCCTTCCACGGGTGAGAATTACCTAGAGGTTTCATCCCACATACCCTGCCTAGGATCTCCAGGCCTCTGCTTCACACACCACTGGGAAATCCTTCTGAATGTTTAAATCTGTATCTTAGCCCTTTAATAAATTGGGAGATTGAGATTAGCAGATCTTAACTACTATTTATAAAATAAACAACAAGTTCATATTGTATAGCACAGGGAACTATATTCAATATCTTGTAGTAACCTATAATGAGAATGAATGTATGTATGTATATGCATGACTGAAATATTATGCTGTACACCAGAAATGGACACAACATTGTAAGCTGGCTACACGTCAATAAAAAATAAAAATAAAATAAATCTTAGTCCTTTAGGCCTCTTGTTCAGTCCTAACTGAATGTGGGGAACAGCTGGTCCTTTTGAGTAATTAATTCTTGTAGACTTGGACACAGTCTGTAATTCCTTTTCCCTTTCCTCGTTGGGCTGAGTCTCCAGTGCTTTCTGCCACTGTGTGTCCCTCCTCTGATGCTTTCCACAGGTTCTCTGTGCGTTATAGAACGTACAGGGTCCACAAGAAGCCCCAAAGAGCACCAGTCAGGGTTCACAGGGCTCCGTGCACTGGAGAGGTGGGGAAACTCCAGCCCTGAGAAAGAGCCCACCCGCCATCGGGCTCTGCCTTCCTCCTTCAAACCCTGCTCTCCTAGTATCTGCTACATGAATCATTCCCAGGTAAAGCCCCCCATCCTCACTGACTTTCCCCAGCGACTCTCAGCTCTTGTCCATTTCAATGTTTTCTGTTCTCAGTGTGCATTTTGCAATGAATGCTTCCCTTGGGAAAGCCCCCATGTCCATCTTCCAGGACAGAGATCCAAGGACTGGGATTGGGAAGAGTTTATCAGAAGCCATAGCAAGTCAGCGGGGAGAGTGGGTATGAAAGATGGACACACAGCCACATTCCCAGTTCTGCAGCTAATAGAGTGCCGAAGTGGCCACTATCAACTGAAAGAGCAGATACCGTAATCCCGTAGTACTTCCTATTGGCTGCAGGACACAGTTCTGTCCTGACACTGAAATTTGGGTGTGCCTTAGTTCTGGAATTCACAATACTCACAAGTTGTGAAGCAGCTGCTGGTGGGGGCTGGGGAGGGTTTCAGCAGAGGAAGTGAGGTCAGTCAACAATTGAGCCTTTAGTCATTGTCTCCCCCAGCCTCTATTACTGTTAAAGGGGGATGTCCTGGCCCATCTTAGAGCATCCCCATACTAGAGCAAGACACTTTAGAAGTCTGTTTCTGCTTTTAACATCCGCATCTTTCCACTTGGCTCTGAGGCCATCAGCTTCCCAGCCTTTCCATTTACGAATTTAATTAAACACTTTCACGGAGCGCATCTCCTGTGCCAGACTCAGCCAGCTCGCATCTTTGCTATGAACTGAGATAAGCATCATGTCCCTTCATTCTCCCAATAACCCTGAGGCTGGCACTACTTCATTTGTCCATTTAGTAGAGAGGGGACTGAGGCACAGAGAAGTGTCACTTGTCTGAATTCCCAGACTTCAAAGTCTTTGTGGATAACCTGAAGGCTAGAGATAAAGCAGAGTCCTGCCTTCAGGGTGCTCACAGTGGTTAGAGCAAAGCAAGACGATGCTGTCAGTGCTCCCATCCCACACGAGGGCATCAGGAGGAAGAACTTGTTTCTGTCTGGGGGAGAAGCCGTTTTGCTCCCCTCCCCAACTCGCCTTGTCTGGCTTGTCCTAGCAGTGTCCCAAGGGAGGCTCCGGGTCCCCATCTCTAAAGCTCCATCCGGTGGGGTGAGGGGCCGGCTTGGAAGAAGGCAGTATCCGAGGCAGTTTCCAGCCTCTCCCTCCATTCTGGACGCCCACGGTGGAGAGAGACGTCCCTGTCATTGAGCTATGCTCAGATTGTCACCGCTGACCCAGAGATGCCCCATCTGGGCCTGTTTACCCTGCACTGAGCGCTGAGCAGAGAGAAGCTGAGGAAGAGGGGAGGGACAAGAGGGGGTGAAGGGGCGGGAGGGAGGAGGCTGAAGGATTTGGACCAAGTGGGGAGTCCCCAAGGGAGGAGGGGAGAGGGCGGAGCCAAAATATTTCAGTCCTTGCCAGCCCGGCTCTGCTCTTGCTGCTGAGCATCCCAGGCCTCGGACCCGGACCCGGACCCAGGGTTTTGGGTGGGAGAACAGGTAATTTCTCCATTCTGTCCTCCCAACACGTTCTTCCCTCGGTGCCCACCCCCCACCCCCTCCCCAGTCCGGGATTTCCAGGCTGCCCCTCATTGGCTCCGAGCGGGAGGAGCGCCTCCACCTCCCCCGCCCCCCCGCCTTCACCGGACCCCGATGGTGCCTCGAGTCCCGGCTCTGGACCCCACGACTCTGAGTCTGGACCCCTCCAGCCCCCCGCGGCCAGAGACGAAGACCCGCCCCCCTCGGGGAGGCGGGTATCGGAGGCTGGGGGCAGGGGCGCGGCCTCGAGCCTGAGCCGGGGCGGCCGACGGGGAGGCCGCCCTCGGGGTCTGCAGCCGCGCGGGGGAGGGTGCGGGCCCCAAGCCTCCGCGAGGGGCGGGCGGGCGGCCGTCGGCTAGCTGGGCAATAGGAAACGGCTTATTAGGAGGGAGTGGTGGAGCCGGGCCTGGCAGGAAGACGCTGGAAGGAGGAACATTTTTGCCCCGCCCCTTTCCCAGTCCCGGGAGGCCGCCGCGCCGGCCGCGCCGAGCGAGCCCCTCCCCGACCCCAGCCTCGCCCGGGGCGCGCCCGGCCCCCGGGCCCTGGACCCCCGCCCGCTGCCCAGCGCCCGTCGGGCCAGCGCGGCCGCCGCCGGGGAGGGGAGGAGGCCCGCCCGCTGCGCACTCGCGCCCCGACGCCGGCAGGGCAGGCCCAGAGGTGAGTCGAAGTCCGCAGCGGGGTTGGTGGTGGGGAGGGGAGGCTGACTCCCACTCCAGTGGGCCTTTCCCGGCCGCAGACCCCAGAGAGCCCCTCAGAGCAGTCGCCGTAGCGTCAGTCCCAGCTCCTCATAGTGCAAGCTGCCCCTCACCCTGCGCCCATCACCGCACCTGAGACTGGCTGGAGCTGGACCGAAGCCGGACTGTTGTTTGCTCCCGGGGCCAGTCACTTAGTTTCTCTGTTCTCCCATCCTCATCTGTGAAATAGGCAGAAGGATCCCTGCCCTACTTCACCTGCAGAGACAGACGGGGGTCACATGTCCTTCCAGGCACTTGGCTTGACCTGGGAATGGGTGTCCACTTAAACGACGCTGTTGAACCTCCCCTTGAAGCCCACCTTTCCCAGACCAGCCCTTGTAGCTCTTGCTAAAGGAATCTGACAGTATAACTCCCTCCCCAAAACCTCGCCCCCAACCCGCTGTGGTCAAATGATCCCCAGACCATGGACTTCCTTCAGGATCCAGGTCAGAGGGGTTCCCAGTCTCCCTCCAGCTGGGACCCCAGGTTTTCAGTCTGCCCTGGAGGCCAGTGCTGTGCTGACACCATCTCTGGACTGCTCACCCACCTCCTCTTTTCTTCTCCAAGGACAGAGGCATAGCAGACAGCAGCTTTCGCCCTCTCTCTGTGGGCAGCTCCTGGCTGAGCCAGGGTCCGTCCAACATCTCTGACCCCTTACTGTTTATTTGTCCTGGTACCTGTCCTCTCATCTCATCAGGTTTATTGAGTATAAATAACCTCTCACCATTTTTTGAGTACTTATTATATAGGCACTTAGATATATTTCTCTCGTGTGATCCTGGCCACAATCTAGCAGAAGAGGTGTTATTATATCCATCCTACAGAAGAAGAAAGAGATTCAGACTTGAATCATTCGTCCAAAGCTCCATAGATGGTTGAGGTTTTGCTAACATTTGATAAGTGCTTACTGTATACCAGTCAATTAATACTCTGCTGCATAATTTTATTACAACTATGAAAAGAGCACTATTATTCTTCTCTTTTTTTTCCATAGGGAAGCCTAAGCCTCAGAAAGTTTAAGTAACTTGTTGCAATGTCATAGCCCTAAGTGGTAGAAGCAGGATTTGAACCCAGGTCTATATGATCCAGAGACCACAACCTGACCTCTGTGTTATACTCTTCTGCCTCTGCATTCTGTCTGAGATCCTAAAATCCAGACGTGATGCTACATCCCACTGCGGTGAAGGGCTAATGAAGTGATGCACATAAGGTGCTACGTGATGGTAAGGGGCAACGCAGGGTGAGCAGCTCAGTCTGGTCCGGATCGAGTGCTGTTTGGGTAAAATCTGCTGATGTGCAGAGCAAGCTGTGACAGTCACCGCTGTGCTGAGCCACCGCTGCTGATGGGAGCCGGTTATATCAGTCCCTCAGGTGGGCCGGGGAGAAAGAGATTGATATCCACCCTCCAAGCACACCCCTACTTCAGTTCTCCCCAACTAAGGCTGAGCCTACGGCAAACAGATGATTTCTAAACAAACACACATTGAGTGCCTGGTGATGACAACAGCAGTCTGTTCATGCAGCCCCCACTTGCCCTTTTTCCTCCTTATTGGGACCAACCTAACACCAAACAACTGGAGGAATAAGATGACCAAGCAAGAATTTATTAACAGCACTTTAAGTTGATCAAGACACACATGGTGATTTTGGGCAAGAAACCTAACATCCCTGAGCCTCCATTTCTCCATTGGATTGTCATGAGAATTAAATGAGATCAGCCGTCAAAGTTCAGTACTTACTTAGCACATCAGTGGTACTCAGAGAAGGTTAACTCTTTTTTTAATTTTATTTTTTATTGAATTGTAATTGATTTACAATGTTACTTTCAGGTGTTCAGCAAAGCGATTCTGTTAGGATAACTCTTATTATTAAGGTCTTCACAGTGGTAGGTTCGTGTTTGAAATTAGTTCAGCATTTGTGATTTCTGGCTAAAAACTGTGATGCTTCTGTCAGCAGGAGACCTTTCAGGAAGTTTGGTTAGAAGTAAAAGGATGCCAGCCGTCCCCAGGAGTCTGTCTGTTTGTGCTAGAGTCAGGTCTGAGGGCAAACTGTGCAGGGTCAGCTCCGAGCTGGGACTGGTCTGGACTCAGCAACCTCCTGTACGTAACCTGATGCTGGGCGCAGTTAAAAACTGGACAGTCACAACTTCCTCCACCACATTCCCGGGCTCGAACTAGAGGTGGATTCTGCACATGGTGCCAGGCCCTCCCTGCACTGTTCCTGGGCCCCAGAGGCTGGAGATGGCCTGAACAATGTCCTCGCCCCACCCTCCCTCCGTAGTGTCTGCAAGTCCCTGGCTCCAGTGTTTAGCCTTGTCTGTCTGGGTCTCCAGGAGAGTCGTGGGGGCAGGGGGTGTATCCCTGAGTGGGAGTGAGACTCCCACCCTCTGCGCTGCACTCCGGATCACCCAGCAGGGCCCTACCCAGTGAAATGAAAGCACAAGTCAGCATTGTGTAGGACCCGGTTCTCAAAGTGCGGCACCCACATGAACTGATCAGAATTACCTGGGGAACTTTATAAAAATATGTGTTTCTTACTGGTCCCGATGGACCGAATCAGAATCTGGAGTGGGGGGGTGAAACCAAAGACTGTGCATTTCTAATGAAGCACTTTAGGTGATTCTGCTGCCTAATAAAGTAGGTAAGGGGGAGAGCTGGGGCACAGTAAGAGAAGTGAAAGCACAGGACCCTAGAAGGATGCCAGCTGTCATTCTTATTGTCACCCACTTTTTCCTGCTTGCTGCACACCCTCTCCTAAGCTGCTTTGTGAGTAAAGGCTGCCAAGGATGGATTCCTGCCCCTACCCCAGTGGACAAGTTCAGCTTGTCCGGGACTCTGTTTCCAGCCACCAGTCCCACTGTAGAGTGCTTGCCGGAGTCCTCACTGCCTTCTGGGAGGCGCAAGAGGCCGGAGGTCAGGCAGAGGCTGGGGACACAGCTCCGTTTCCTCCCCCAGCCCGGGCCTCTGGGGGCAGAGGAAGCCCAGTTAGGAAGGCCAGAGCTGCCACCAGCCAGAGAGGCCCACAAAGCACCCCCCTACACCCCCTAGTCATCCTGCCCTCAGACCTCAGCATCGTGGATCTTCATTGGGCACCCTTCTTAGACTAGGGGCCTTCTGCAGCCTATGTGCCCGTCTGCCCAGCCCTACCAGCCTGACCATATCACACCAGAAGACACTCCCCCTCCCTCATGTCAGCTGCCCCTGCCTGGGGATCCACCTGCACACTCTCTACCATTCAGAAAGTCCTTCTTGCAGTCTGACCTCAGTCCTTCTTGCTGCAGCCCTAATCTTGTTCTAAACCTTTCAGAAATGAAGAAAGAGGTGGCTTCTGAAGCACTAGCTGGCTTGGGACCTGGGATGGGGACTGTCACAGTTCAGAATTACTCCCCTAACACTCTCCACCAAACTTCTGGAAAAGTTCAACCTTAACCAGCCACAGACGGTCAAACATTCAATGTCTAAGTATGTTTCACTTCCCCTCCACTTCATTGGCCCTACCCCCACCCTTTCCCAGGACAGCAAGGAGAGAGCAGGGGGCCAGGGAGTGGCTCAGAGCGGGCATCTTATACTCTGATGAGGGTGCAGAGAGGTTCCTTCATACCTGGCATGACTCCGCACTTATTGTCCAAGCTTTGTATGGTTGTTACAGTCCCGAGGGCTTAGGCAAAGGCTGCCACCCCGGATTGGGAGATGGAGCCGAAAAAGCGCTGAACTGGGAGTCTGGACACCTAGGCTGTACTACTGGTACTGCCACTGTCTGACCCTGGACACGCTCCCTCTCCTGTCTGAGTCTTAGTCCCCTTCTTCTCTAAAATAAGGGGCTGGGCTTTGTGACTCACAACGTGTCCCCCTAGATTCTATCATGGGGGTGTCCCACCCCCAGGAACATCGAGGCTGTGGGAATCTGCACCAGGAGCTCTGCAGGGGGCGCCCCACCGAGTTCGCCAACCACTACTGCTGCTACAGCGCCCTCTGTGACCAAAGCGTGTCCCTGGTGCTGGAGGGTATGTCCTGCTGCCCAGAAGCCCCTGCCTGCCTCTCATGCTCTGGTCTGGAGGGTGGGGGAGGAAGGACCCTGGGATCTGACTGGCAGAGTGGCAAGGTGGGGGGCATCTGGCCTGGTGGAAGCTGAGCCTCTGTGTCCCTCCTTCGCCAGCCACCTGAACTCCTCTGGAACAGCCACAAGAAGATGGCCAGCTGCCTCTGATCCTGGGCCCCGTACTGGCCATGCTGGCCCTTGTGGCCCTGGGTGCCCTGGGCCTGTGGCACGTCCGGTGGAGGCAGGAGAAGCATCGGGGTCTGAACAATGAGCTGAGCGAGTCCAGCCTCATCCTGAAGGCATCCGAACTGGGGGACAGCATGTTGGGGTATGGGCCTGGGGGAACCTGGACGCAGGGTGGTGGGAGGGGGACAGGAGCCGTAGAATCAGAGGGGTACAGAGTGGCAGGTAGCCGAGAAAGGTACAATCACAGACACTCAGAGATTTGATTGGGCGCTGGAGGGGAGGGGTGGGTGAGTGAGGAGCATGGAGAGACACAGCCGTGGGGCCCAGGTTGAGGAGGGGGAAATGGGCTGGGTGGGTGTGTGCTGCCTCAGCGGCCTCTCGGTACCCCCAGGACCTCCTGGACAGTGACTGCACCACAGGCAGTGGCTCAGGGCTCCCCTTCCTGGTGCAGAGGACAGTGGCGCGGCAGGTTGCCCTGGTGGAGTGTGTGGGTGAACAGTGGGTGAGCCTGGGGCATGGGAACCAAGAGCTTCCATGAGTTTGGAGGGGTAAGGGAGGTCTTGGCCTCCGGAGTCACAGGCCAAGAATGGGTCAGAATGGGAATTCTGCTGGGTGGGGAGTAGGTTGGAGATGGGTCAGTGCCAGATCCTTCTGCCAGAGCTGGGGTGGAACAGGAGGCAAACGGGGGTGGTCTGCCAGCTACATTTGGGTCTGGATTAAGTTAAACATAAGCTTCAGAGAGGTTCTGCCGATGGAGTCAGTGCAGCATCACAGTGGGGGGCTCTTCTGGGGATTACTGTGCCCAAGGGCTCCGTGTGCCCAGCATGTATCCCTCCCCCTCCTCTTCCGGATCAGGAGAGGGCCGCTATGGTGAGGTGTGGTGGGGCCTGTGGCATGGTGAGAGTGGGGCCGTCAAGATCTTCTCCTCGAGGGGATGAGCAGTCCTGGTTCTGGAAGACTGAGATCTGCAACACAGTGTTGCTCAGACACGACAACATCCTAGGCAAGGCTGGGGTGGGGGTGGGGTGGCTAGGCCCGGCCCACAGCTCTCATCGCCCCGCACTCTGGCTGGACCACCACCACACCCCTCTGGACGCTGACCTAACACTCAAGGACCCAGCCGGCCCTCTGCCCCAGCCTGACTCCAGCTTCCTCTCTGACCTAAGCCAGACCAGCCTCCACCCCAGCCCCAGCTTTTCTCTGACCTAGTCCGTCCTTTGTCCCCAACCCCAGCCCTGACCCTGACCCATCCAGCCTCCTTCATCCCTAGCCCCTTGGTGAGCCCCCTGCCCCTCGGCCCACAGGCCTTATCGCCTCCGACATGACCTCCCGCAACTCGAGCACGCAGCGGTGGCTCCTCACGCACCACCACGAGCACGGCTCGCTCTACGACTTTCCGCAGAGGCGGACGCTGGAGCCCCAGCGGGCCCTGAGGCTGGCGGCGTCCGCGGCCTGCGGCCTGGCGCACCTGCACGTGGAGGTCTTCGGCACGCAGGGCAAGCCGGCCATCGCCCACCGCGACCTCAAGAGCCGCCACGTGCTGGTCAAGGGCAACCTGCAGCGCTGCGTCGCCCGCCTACCCGGCTGAGCTGCCGGGAGGGGTGGGCCCTGCGCTGGGGGCGGGGTTCGTGCGCTCTCCCTCTGCACTTGGTTCTGCCCTTGCCTGTTTGGGTGCCTCGCGTCGATGATGACACCGATGGGTGCTTTCAAACTTACAGGCCTGTGTGTGGGCTCATCTCACCCCCACCAGAGCCACACAAGTTGCCTTAACATGCGTTTGAAGCGCAGACTCCTTCCACCAGCCTAACCCTGCTCCAGGAGTTGGGAAAAAGGGGCAGGGAGCCAGCAACCTGGTTCTCATCCTGACTACATCGTTCCCTGTCACCAGGCCTTGGCGTTCAGCTCTGTGGAAAGGGCATAATAATGCCTGCCTTGCCTACTCATATCTCCCTGGGTTCTTGCATCACGAGAGCACCACACAAGCCAAGTGTAACTGGGACAGTTAGCCTCCCTGCGGCTGCTGTCTCCCAGCCCATCTCACGGCCCCTCTATGTCCCACTGATTCAGTGCATCCCCACCTCACCCCCTGGACCCCAGCCTCCCAGGGGCCACCCTGTCTGTGGGCTTGGGTGAACGGCAGGAGTGACAGGCCCGGTACCCACAGGCCTGGCTGTGATGCACTCCCAGGGTAGCGATTACCTGGACGTCGGCAACAACCCACGAGTGGGCACCAAGCGGTACATGGCCCCGGAGGTGCTGGAAGAGCAGATCCCTACCGACTGCTGTGAGTCCTACAAGTGGACGGACATCTGGGCCTTTGGCCTGGTGCTGTGGGAGATTGCCCGCCGGACCATTGTCAGTGGTAAGGGCCCACCCTGTGCAGGGTGGGGAAAGGGGAATAGGGCAGGCGGACAGACAGGCAGGCAGTTGGGAGATAGGGCTTCCTGCCACGGCTGGTGCCTGTGGCCTGAGGGGCTTGTGGTCAGACCTCCTGTATTCCCTTTACTGCCACTCTCCAGCTGGGTCAGGGTAGTGACCTTTTAAGGTTCATTTGAGTCGGATTCTGGCTGTGAAATCTTGTGTAAGTGATAATAATAGAACTATTAATAGCAGCTAACATTTATTGAATATTTTTAAACCATGTGCCAGATGCTATGCTGGGTACATGTAGCATCTTACTGAGCCACCCTGTGTTGGCGGGGGGGTGATGCTGCTCAGTGGGCAGGAGCATGGGCTGGAGGGAATCAGATGGCCTAGGTTCAGATCCTGACTTTGCCGCTGACCGTGTGTGAGGTACTTAACCTCTCTGTGCCTCAGTTTGCTCATTTGTAAAGTGAGAATAAAAATAATTTCTAGTTGTTGAAATGATCCAAATAAGTTATTTAAGACAGTATCTGGAGCTGTTCTGGAGCTCAGTAAATATCAGTTGCAATTATTGTTGTAATAATGAATGCCTGACACAGTATCACCCCCATTTTACAGATGAGGGGACTGAGGCACAGAATTACAGCTCCCTGGAGGCAGCACTGGGGTCTGAAACCAGGCAGTCTGACTCTGGGGCCAGCGCTTTTTATTCCTGTGCTGCTGCACGGCTCTGGCCCTTGATTTCCTGGACCATAAAAATGCAGGCTAGAACAGTGCCTGCACTGCTTGTTTATTGCTGCCTAGTTTTTACTGTAGGTGCCTCAGGGGACTCTGATTTGGAGGGGTTGGCAGAAGGCAGAGGGACCCCATTCCTGATGGCCCCATACAGGGGACAGCCCCGTGGCTGGTGCCCTCCTGGCCCTGGGGTGGATGGGTGATGGGTGGTCGTCTGGACCAGGTGGGGAGGCTGGTCAGTCTTTGTGGAGGCTGTTCAGGCAGGGGCCACTGGGAGTCCTGACAGTTTGGGGACCACCCTCTGGACGGGCTTCAGGTTCCTGCCCCTTCAGACATGAACTCCCAGGGTCGGCTCTAGAGGCTGGGGTTGGGGCAGGGGGTACCTGGAAGGGGCCGAGGCCCCTTGGATCAGGCTGCAGGCAAGAAAGGAAGGCTGGGCCGGCAGGGGCTGTGGGGGAGGCCGACCGCAGGCTCCTGGGGTGTAGGGGAGCTCTGTCAGCCCCACACAGATTTGCGGCGCATTATAAACACTGTAATCTGGTGTCAGCCCCGCGCTGATTAAAGGCCCATTAGACATGCTCAGGCCTCTGCGCAGCACTGACTAGGGCTGGAGCAGCACAGGGGCTGGCCTGGAAGCCCGCCAGGGGAGCACAGCTGGTGCGGGCTCCACCGGCTGCGGTTGTGTGGCCACGGCCCCCAGCCTCGGGCTGGGAAGCAAGGTGGGGCCAGGGGTGCTTTTCTGGGGTCTGGCTGCTTCTGCCCCAGCCCTCTGCCGCTCCGCAGGCATCATTTTGAGGAAGCTCCTGCTAAGGACTGTGCTCTTGCTGAAGGGTCAGTAGAGTCCTGTGTTATCGCTAAGAGTGAGTGGATGGTATCTGGACCTGCAAAAAATCTCCTTCTCTTAGGAGACGTATTTTTTCCCTCTTTCCTCGTTCCACATCCTCACGCAGCAGCCGGCCGGCTACCCTCCCTTAAATGGAGCTTGGAGGTCAAGAGCATGGGCTTTGGTTAGACTTTCTGCTCTTAAACCCTAGCTCTGCCACTCACTACTGTGGGATTGTAGACAAGTTTCTTAACCTCTCTGGTCTTAATGTCATTGCTTATAAAGTGGGGCTCATAGTATTACTTACCTCATAGGGTTGTTGTGAGGATTTAATGCAATGCAGTGAGGACAGGGCCTGACACATAGTAAATGTTCAGTAAACGTATTATTGGGCATCTGTGATAGCTGGGGCCTGGGAGCAGTACCTGGGCCCTGGGTGGGGAAAAGACTGGCCTAGGAATACGGTGAGGTCAGGTCTTTACTCTGCCGCTACTAGCTGGGTAACCTTGGGCTCAACTTCTCTGAGCATCGGTTTCTTCACCTGTAAAACGGGGTAGAAATCGTACCCACCCGTTGGGTTGCTGTGAATACTAGCAGGATAATGTGTGTAAAGTGTTTATAGCACAACGTCCAACATATATGGTGAATGTAAAATAACTGGCAGTAACTATTATTATTTATAAATATATTTATTATATTATGGTGTCCCTCTCAGGGGTAGCATGGCCATGGTTTCACCTGGACCCTAGGACAGAGGGTGGGCAAGGCTCTCCTCTGGGTGGTATTGGGCTTTCTTGGGATCCCGAGTGACTGTCCCGTCACCCTCTATCCCCAGGCATCGTGGAGGACTACAGGCCACTCTTCTATGATGTGGTGCCCAATGATCCCAGCTTCGAGGACACGAAGAAGGTGGTGTATGTTGACCAGCAGACTCCCACCATCCCCAACCGACTGGCTGCAGACCCAGTGAGGCCTCTGGAGGACACTGGGGTGGCCTGGGGTGGTGGCTCACAGCTGGGATTTCTGGGCCAGGAACCTGTTGTCTGGCCTCTGCTTCACCTGGATAGATTCTAGGGGATAGGTTCCAGGGTACCCCTGTGGGTACTCTCTTCCACGTCCCTGGCCTGTGGACCTCCAGGGACCCTTGGATTATTCTGGGATTTTCAGAACCATTTACTTTGCCTGAAAAGTCAGAGGCTCTCTGCTACATTTCCTGCCCTGAAGTTTTTGTTGTTTGTTTTTGTTTGTTCTCAAAACCACATCTTATACAGGACAGGCACGCACACACACACACACACACACACACACACGTATATATACACGTACAGGCATGCCCACGCTTCTATACAAACATACACACAGGCACACACAGGTGCACGTGTATGCAGACTGTTCCCCCTGAAGACAGAGAGTGTGTCCCCTTTGCTGACCCTTATATCCCTGTTACCTGTCACAGTGCCTGGCACACAAGAGGTACTCAAAACATGTTTATGGAAAGAATGAATAAACATACACGTGTATATGTATACGTAGACACACGTACATTTCCACACAACATACAGATCCACAAAAAGCCACTCATATGCATTCCTGTATGCACACACATACACTTCCTCTCAGGAACCAGCCACAGCTGGAGTTCTGAGGCGGAGGTGAGGCTGGCTCCCTCTGGGACCACTGAGCTTCCTGGGATGGGCTCTTTCTTGGACACATATATTTTAAGGGCAGCACCCACCACCCATTCTCCCAGTGTTCACTGGGCCCAGGTGGAGATGCTGGGAGCCACTACCTTCCGCACTGGGGTCCAGTGGGAGCCCCAAGGCCTGCAGATCTCCTCTTTCTTGGATCTTGGTGGAGGTGGGGGTGGGTACTCACCAAAAGGTGTCCCTGAAGATCTGAGTTACAGCTCTCTTTCCATCCTGTCTGCCTTTCTCCATCTCCTCCTCACTCCACTCCCTTCTTCTTCCATTTCTTTCTTTCTTTTCACATCCTTGCCTGCCTGCTTCCCTCCACTCTCCCTCTTACCACATCTGTCTCTCCTCTCCCCATCCTTTTCGACACTCTCGTTTCCCTCTTCTCATCCTTTCTGTCCTGCTCGTGTCTCCCCATTACCAGGTATCCTCCTCGCTTCTTCCTTTCCATCTTCCCTGATCCATGTCTCTGCTTCCTCTCCTCTGCCTTGCTCTCCCTCCCTCCAGGTCCTCTCAGGCCTGGGTCAGATGATGCGGGAGTGCTGATACCCCAACCCCTCCGCCCGCCTCACCGCGCTGCAGATCAAGAAACCCTACAGAAACTCAGCAACGGTCTCCAGAAGCCCAAGGTGATTCACTAGCCACGGGCCTGATGCTGCCTCCCCTCCTGCAGTGTGTGCGGGGTGGGCGGTGGATGGTGGCCTGTCTGGGTAGAGGTTGTATGACTGTGTGTACTGGGGAGGAGGGTGCCCCTCTATGGGCAGCTGTGTCTGCCCAGCTCGGGCCCACAGCCCATCCAGCCAAAAATACAGCTGGGCTGAAACTTGATCCCCCGCCGTCTGGCCTGTTCAGGGCAGCAGACTCCCTGACGCCTCGCTCCCTCCCCACCCCTGCGCCCTGGGCGCACCCCCTACCATCCCCAGGACAGGATGCAAAAGAGGCTCCAGAGCCAGGGTGGCCAAGCCAGGGAACCCCAGTCCCAGGCCCAGAGCCTGGGCCTGCACTTTACCCCCTTCCCTCAGTCAGACCTGCCAGAGCTGCCAGGGTGGCACAGGGCCCTGTCCAGCCTTCAGTAGACACCCTGCCTTGCCAGGCTCAGTATCTGGCACAAGCCCCAGACACCCAAGGCCCATCAGTTTTTTTCCCGGGCTCACATCTCAGCTCTGTGCCGCCTTGAGCCTCTGTCTCTTGGACCAGACCCCCGCTGGCTGAATGCTAGCTGCCTGGGAGAGCTGGGGTCTGACCCTGAGCCCCTCCCCCACTCCCTCCCAGCAGACTTACTATGGCTTTACATTACATCATTACACACACACCAGACTGACACAATTTTTAAACCAAGCAAGAATATAGAGCTAATGGAAGGGGAAGGGGGGCTGCCCTGGAGGAGCCAGAGGATTTGCCCCAGGCTCCCATCTCTCCCACACCTGGCTTGCTGACAGCCTTTGCTGCCCCCACCCCGTGACGGGACACACATTTCCCAGTTTGCTTACAGGAGGCTGGCGAGTTAGGGTCAGCTGGTAGCGGTCAGGTGGCCCCCGCACCCCCTCCACCGCACCCCGCCCGCCTCCCAGGAGCAGAAAGACCTGTAACCTCCGTCCTGCGAACCTGGGGCAGCAGAGGCCGCCCCAGGATAGGCCTCAGGGGACATGAAAGCAAGTTCACCTGCTGGGGGAGGCAGCACCCCTCCTCACCGCTGCCCCCTGACCACACCGCGCCTGACTACAAGTAGCCCACTGAGATGGAAACAAGTGTCCTGCGAACCTGGGGCAGTGGTGGGGAGAGGAGCGCTGCTCCTGGCGAACTGGTCGGTTTACCCCCGTCTCCCCCACGGCATGGCCTGGGGGCTTCTGCTGCCCCAGGCACGTCCCTAGGTCAGCCTGCTCCCAAGAGGCGGCCGCGGTGAGGTTGGAGGCAGCGGCGGCACTAGAGAATTGGGGTTCTGCCTATGCGAGCCTGCGGACTTGCTTCAGACTCCCCCGCGGCCTGTCCAGGCCTCCGTCTCTGCTGTCCCAGGTGCGCGAGACTCCGGTTACAAGTCAGCCTGCTCCAGGAAGGCGGGCGCTGTCTGTCGGGGCGGGGGTGGCAGTGGCGGCGGGATTGGGGCTGCCCGTGCTAGCGCGGAGATCTGCTTCCATTTCTTGCTGCCGCCCCGGCACGCTACCGCACCTCGCCGGCCTCCCAGCTGACTAACCTGTAACCTGCGTTCTGCGAACCTGGGACAACAAAGTCCGCACCCAGGACAGGGTGCGGGGGAGATGGGAGGAAATCGAAAGGCTCCCATCCCAGGAGCACACTCCTCTCACCGCCCCCCCCACCCTGACAGCAACGCGTCGGCCTCCCAGGAGCAGGCTGACCGGGAAACCTGCACCCCGCGTACATGGGGAAGCAAAGGCCACCCCAAGCCGTGGGGAAATAGGGAACAGATTCAGGGGCTCGCACAGGGCACCTCGTCCCACCGCGGCCGCTGCCGCAGACCCGTAACCGCACCGCCTCCCGGGAGCAGGCCACGACCTGAGGGCCGATTGGAGGTGTTCCGGGAATGTCCAGCGGCTTTCCACCTCCCGGGAGTGTCCTGCTTTCCCAAACCACAATAGAAACAATACCGCACGCGGGATTCAGGGACTACTAACGGGGGGAGGGGGGCGCCCGCCTCAGGGTCCTGAAAGGCCCCGCGGCCTGGGCCTCACCCAGGCCCAACTGCGAAGCCCAGGCCTCACCCGCCGGCACCACGACCTGCACGCCTCCACCAGCGCCCTCTTACCTGCCCGGCGGCGGCGGCGGAGGCGGCGGTAAGCGGCGGCGCAGTCCCCAAGCTTCCTTCTTCCTCGGGAGCTGGCCCAGAAGAACCCAGCTCCCACTCGGCTTCCACAAGCTCTGGGTGGGCTCCCGCGTCCGCGCCTGTGCGTCTGTGCGTCCGCGCAGGCGCGCTGCTCCTCCTCAAGCCGGCAGCCCGCACCCTCCGGCTCGGGCTCCTGCTGTGTAGGACCTGGCGAGTCAGGCCAAGCGGGGCCAGAAGGGGCGGGTCTCCACCCCCAATGCCCCCACTCCAGCACCGACCAGGTCCTGGAAGTAAGCCAAAACCACCACCCGCCCCGGGTCAGACTACACCACACAACCCCACTCCCCCTGCTCGCCTCCCCTCCCCACCCCGTTACTGTCCCCTCAACCCCTAGCCAGGCCCAGTCTCCCATCATACCCCCAAGACAGGGCTCCTCCTCACACCGAGCTCCCTGTCCCCACTCTCCACCCTGCTAGGTACTAAGCTTGGCCCCCACACCCCAAGCTAACCCCTCATGCCTCACCAAAGGACCCCCAACATCCCGAAACGGTCCATCCGAACTGGACCCTGAGCTGGGTCAATTCCACCCAGACCGGCCCCTTACTCCTCACCGCGGGATCCCCCCACTCTCCAAGTCCACCCCTACCCGGAGCTGACCGCCTACTCACCTCTCACCCCCAGGTGGGCCAGGGAAGTCCGGGCTCGGGTCACTATAGGACGGCCCCCAGCTGGGATCCGGTACAGCTGGTGTCAGAGACTACAGGGCTCCACTGGCCTGGCTGGAGGCGGTTCCAATTTCGGGGCGCCCTGACCCTGGCGCCCTGTGCCTCGTCTGAGCTGGCGGGTCAGGGTGGTCCCTGGTTGCCCATCACTGGCCTGTGAGCTTTGGGTGGTTGATGGCCCAGATGGTGATCAGGACCCGTAGGCCAGAGGCACTGGGCACACGGACCTGCAGGTGGTGGGGGCGGAGTGCGGCTGAGCCCAGGGGGAATAGACAGGAGGTGGACCTTGTGCACGAGGCTCTGGGACAGAGGAAAGAGGGACGGGAGATTTAAAAGTGTCCGTATTAGGAGCCCACAGCTGAAGAGCCAAGCAGGCAGCTGTGTTGGCCTGGCCACCTTACAAACCGCCATGACACTGGTCCCTTGCTTCCGGAGAGACTGTTGACTGGCCAAAGAGACTTCCCCTGCCCTCCTCCCCCCTATATAGTTTACAGGCAATTGAAGGGACTTTGACAGGTCGTTTTAACCACCTATAATTGTTACTTTGTGGGAGATCAGGTCCAAGTTATGGCGAACCTGGCAGGGCTCCTGCCCAAACCCCAGCCTGGGGCAGAGGAGGACCCACCCAGACACATCCTCTTACCTCTCACCAAAAGGCACTGTAGAAGAAAAGAACAAATTTGACTCCTAGATCTGTTCATTTGCTTTAACCGTGTACCCTGTTTTCTGGGCTTGGTCTTGCTTGCTCTGCACCTGTTGTAAGACAATGTTGCCTTTAGCCCAAAATATACAGGAGAGCCTATTCTTGGGGCTCTGACCTTTAAGGATATTAACACTTTTGCACTCCTATAAAGATAATAAGTTGCAGAATAGAAAATAACGTTTGTTTTTTTGGAGGTTTTTACAGGGGCATCATGACCTGACCCACATGGACGGCTGCAAAGGATTCCAAGAACAAAGAAATCCTACATCAAGAAGTTTGCACCCAGTATTTTTCTTGGTGTGTAGATGTCAGTAGCTCTGACAAAAGAGGCAAGGTAAAATAGGAACCAGCACTAAGAAGGGGTATAGATTTCCAGAAGTCACATAAGATACCCTACAGACATAAACATGTTTATTTCTGTATAAACTATTCTTTACGAAACTCATGGACAGAGACAGAGAAACAATTTAACACTGCATTCAAAATGTATTACAGTAAATATGACATTTAACCTGTTTTTATGTTTATCATACATAAAAGAAATTATGAAAGTATGTATAGAATATTTGTAGAGCTATGAAACATATAAATGTCATAAAACCATTATTAAATTAATGTAACTCAATATGTTGATAGATCTCCTTTTATTATTTATTTAAATGCCCACATATTTGTTAACAATGTGGAAAACTTGGATTTATGTTATGTATATTAAGTTTCTATTTTCATTATGACAAATTGTCCTTCAAAAAATCACCATTTAAATAACTGCATAAGATTCTGTCATATAGATGTGTCATACTGTATTTACTCATTCTGTTTCTTTTTGGACACTTACGTTATTTACAACTTTCCTAATTATAACTCACATGAAAAGAAGCATATTCATGTAAATCTGCCCGTTTCTCCCTTGTTCAGTTACAGAGTGATAATTTTGTTTTCACTGTGGAAATGAATAAAGTGTTCCTAAAATCTGCAAGATTATCATGGATTATTTTTAGCTTTCAGTGGCATTGCAGTTTGAAAATCTCTTATGTAATTTCACAAGTATTTCAATAGGAACATGAGCGAGTACAAATTAAGGGCAGCTAGCCAGTATCTCTGCTGTAAATCAGTCTGTGTGCTATCAAACAACTTGTACTTATTGACTTAGTTCTAGTCACAATATCACCGTATTCTTGCAGCATAAGCCACAAATCCCTACACAGAGAAAGACATCCTTACATATAACTTAAAAAGCACTCTCCTGCAGTTTCTGACAGTTGGCAGTCTTTTGAAGGGTCATTTTCAAAGTTAATCACTTAAGGCAAAGTCACTTACTATTAATGTACCTAAATAGTAACCGTTCAGAATGCTCTGGACTTATGTCACCTTTAATCATATTTCAAGTAGTTCTGGAAAATATTTAGTATGATTATTCCAAAATACTTCCCAAATTAATGAATATATTTGCATATACACTTTATTACTATTAATTATACTTAATCCAATTCTGAATGTTAATTTGATTCTTTTTTAAATGTATTATTACTATGTCCAAATTTCAAAAAACAAAAACAAAAACAAAACATTTTTCTATGCCACAAGCTGCAGTTTCTAAATAATTGTCAATTTTCAAATAGTAATTGGTAACAGAAAACAATTTGATGTAACATATAACCTAGTTGTGCATAAAAAGGAGTTATATGAAAGATGCATTTTAAAAAGAATACAAAGCAACAAAATAAATTACTTTGTAGATGGTATCTGTCATTGCAACTTGTACTGTATGGAATTAAGCTAGTTTTAAATGTTATTGATTGAGTTTTATAAACCAGTTTTTACTAAAACTTTTGGGTGAGAATTTAAAAGTTGGAAATATGAATCATGGTTTAAAAAGGAGATCAGGAATATGTGGAAACTAAATTAAATGTACTTAGAAAAATGTTGAAATCCAAGTAATTTGGACCCCCAAAATCATCAGTGGTTCACATCCTACTCCAAATGAGAGCCCTCCTTTCAGCCAATCACAGCTATCACGCTGAACGAGCTTGGTGTCAGATCAGCTCTGTGTATTTTTGCCACAACTTAAATAGGTTTAGCTTTCAAGCACAGATTGAGAGAAAAGCTATATGTGGGAAAAAAAAAACACTTATGAGCAACTTCAAAGCATTACAACTTTTGTTTTGTAGCATAATGAAAAACTGCCTGGGTGAAATCCTGCACTGCTACTAACTAGCTTTGGGACCTTGTGAAAATTACTTAAATCCTCTGTGCTTCAGGTTTTTCATATGTAAAATGGTGATAGCAGTAATCATTCAGGGTTGTTAAGATAATTAAATGTCATCATATACCTGTATACCCAAACATATTACTATACCATGATTTTTAAATTATTTTGGTAACTATATAAAATAATACACAGGAAGCATTTAGAACAGTTTGTGGTAGAGTGAGGGTTGTATTAGTGTTACACATGATTATCATCATGTGCATGGCTTTGCACTGTGCTCCTTCTCAGTCTGCTGCCGTGTACCAACTGCCCCCAACAGGACAGGAAAAGAATATGCATGCGTGAAGCTTATATTATTAACAACATCTATAATTGATGTCAATGGGAGATAAAACAGTTGTGAAAAACCTCAAGTTCCCTAGCATGGAGGAGACATTTAAAATTTTTTGTCTGTAATCTCTGTGTTGCTCCTTATTTACTCATCTTGTCACCCAATCTTTTGCACCCAGCCCCACCCATAATTGCTCACAGTGCTGCCTTCAGAAATGTATGTGCTGAGGTGCTCCATTTTTATCTGCTAATTACTTTGGCTTTCATTTGCTCTTTTTCTAGTTTCTTGAGTTAGAGGTTTACGTTACTGGTTTGAGACCTTTCTTCTATTCTCGTAAAAAAACATTTAATGCTACAGATTTTATGCTCAGCAGTGATTTAGCTGCTTTTCATAAATTTTGAAATGATTCCTTTTCTGATTCAGTTCAAAATAGCTTAAAATTTTTCTTGAGACTTTTTAGGTGACTCATGGGATATCTGCAATTATTCTGTTTAACTTCCCAATACTGAGGAATTTTTTAAATATAATTCTGTCATTGATTTCTAGTTTAATTGTTATAATCTGGGAACATAATTTGAATGATTTCTAGCCTTTTAAATTTATTGAGGTTTGTTTTGTGGCCTGGAATAATACACACACACACACACACACACACACACACACACACACATATAAAACTTCACGTGCATTTCAAAATAACATGTATTTGGCTATGTTTGAATGGAGTGTTCTGTGAACATCAGTTTGGCCTACTTGGTAGATAATGTTGGCCAATTCTTCTACGACATTGTTGATTTACTGTCCACATCTTGAGACACTAGTATTCAAGTCTCCAACCATCATTTTAGTTTCTCTATTTTTCCTTTCAATTCTATCACATTTTCCTTCATGTGTTTTGAAACTCTGTTGTTAGGATTGGTATGTCTATTGTCAAACTGACCCCTTTTTATTGTTATGAAATGACTCTATTACTAGTCTTTTTTAATACTCTGAAATCTAGCTTCTCTTTTATTAATATAGACACTCTAACTGTGAATTTTGCAGATCATCCAAATTCTCATTGTTAATTTTGGAGCAATACACTAGTGTGACTTTTTACATCCTATGTGGAAACAGAACCTCTGACACTGTTTGTTACTAACCACAGTATCTGAAACTCCATTTTCTGGAACGTCCTATCAGATTTGCACAACTTTTGTCTGTTAAGTTTCTTTTGTTGCTGTGAGCACTTAGCTTTTTTTCTGGGTATCCATGGATCTTTTAGTGGAAAATGAAGATCCAACTTAGGAGCTAGTTAATCTTAAAAAAAAGAAGCCTGACAATTGACCTTTAACTTGATTCTGATTAGAACTTGATATTGATGGGATACCTTCATTTTGTGAAGCATTTTGCCATTTTACGTAAGGAATAAATGTGAGTCACAAAGAACTGGACATATTAGAGTGGCCTTTCACAGTAAGATGCACACGAGTACAACTGAAAAAATGATGGTTATCAAATATGTCTGGCTTTATTGCTTATAAATAAATTCAAGAGTCTACTTAAAATTGCAGCATAGCATATATTTAAGAGCACAGAACTATAAATGAGAAGACTTAAATTTGAGACCTGCTTTCAAATTTACCAATAACCTTAGGGAAGATATTTAGTAGCAAAAAGCCCCCGCTTCTCAGAGATAAGAAATGGATACCGTAAGACAACCTGATAAACTATCAAGAGACTTACAATGAGGCACAAATTAAATATCTAGAGTGAGAACAGTTTAAAGTGTTACACAATTGTTTGCTTTTATTATTAAGTTGATTTAGTTTTAGGTTGCTTGACAAAAGCTGTGAAGTATCAACTTCATCCAGTTAGGCACTAGAGTTTTGAAGCTACAATTGCATACTGAGGAATAAACTAATATCTCAGAGTAATGAGATGACTTGGCAAGCTCTATTTCTGAACCCATGAATCTAGAAACATGTTACTTGTTTGTTTTCCTTATGGGGATAGTATCAAGGTCAAGTGTTAACAGAGATTTTCCACAATATCTAAATTTTAATATTTTATAATCCCCTTGTCTGCCTTAGGATGTTATAACTTATGATTTGACATTGATGAGTAGTAATCAGATCAGGAAATAGCATGGTTAGTTTTCTGGCAGTTCCTGCTGTCAGTCCCATCCATCAATCTGTTTTCTCCCATGCCAGCTTAACACTGTCCAGTCATTCAAAAGCTCCATGTAAGAGTCTCCCACCTTTGCTTGTTATGAGGAAGTTCCCTGAGTTTCTCTGTCATTATACATCTTATTCTTTAATCTGTTTGAAAGTAACATGACTCACTGCATGGTGTTCCCTTTATTAATGCAAATGTTCCAGACAGTATTCTTAAATGTCCAGAATTAAAAATTCTCTGTCAATTTCAGAAGATGGAGCTCTGTTCAAAAAATGAGAATGCTACTGCAATCCTTGTTTTAATTGTTGCCTTATAATCTCCAGACCTGAAAATCCCTGGAGACTCTGACACATAAAATGGCTTTCAGCTACACAGGTGTGGAATTCACTACAAGTGCGTTTTAAGCTGGGAATATATCTTGAGCTCACTGAAGGAATATCAATGCCCTTGGGGTATTTGACAACTTGAACTATTATTTAAATTATAACAATAATAATACATTAAGGGAGAGTAAAAAAGTAAGGAAAAAATGCAATTATAACTATGAGGACACATACATGAACACACTTTTAAGATAAATAAATATCATCAGAGCTTTACAAAGAACAGGCAAAATGAAATTTCTCTGGAAGACAAAAATCACTATCAGTCAAATAACATTATTTTTACATGGCTGATTAATTATAAAGATAAAAGTGAAATTTCCATCTAGCATAGTATTAGTGGTCCATGTTATTATACAGTTATGTTTTAAATAAATTTTTAAAAGGAAAATATAAATATTGTCTCATAATATAATCCTATAATGTAAGTGAAACTCATTTATTTATCAAAGCTTAACAAACTTTTCTCCTCAAAATACCTTTATCATGAACACAAAAATGTAAACTTGGTTTTGAGGTCTCTAGACATTATATTTATAGCTAAATCAATGGCAAATGCACATCTTGCATCAATCAGCAGATTAAAGAACAAAGTTCACACATTCCAACAATAACAATAGTACACCCTGCGGTAGAGTTTTCTCATTTCATTGAATCATGCTGAAAATAACTCCTGAGGCCAACGCACAGGCAGTCTTAGATTAGTAGGTTTCTCTCACATGTGTGCGCACCTTTTTTTCCTTAGTCACATATTAAATATTTGTCCTCTAAATTAACTGCATGAGTCAGGATTAAAGAAAGAAGAATGAGCACAATCTGTGTCGGTGAGTATATTAATTGGCCTCTGTGCATTATTTTTTCTCTGGTGACTTAATTTAAAACTATTTTTGCTGAGAAGTCTTTTGAAAGGGAACATGCAATTTTCAAAGAAAAGTTGTGAGACAAGCTGATCAAAGTGCCCATCAGCTGGAATAACATTTAACTGTGGGTGACCTGAAATCCTCATAATGGAGCTTAATCACATGAAATGAAAAAACAAAATGAACAGCAAGCATGGACATGGTGAGATAACCCTCTGTTGCCAGTCAAGCAAACAGTGCCTTAATGCTTCAGAGAAAAGACACCAATCAGTGTGCTGATGCGATGGCCAGCTTGGCACTAGTGTGGGCCTCCTTATCTCCTACAGAGAAGAGGTCTGAGAGCAAAGTA
The DNA here is from genome assembly GCF_048564905.1 of Vicugna pacos. Classification (NCBI taxonomy): domain Eukaryota; kingdom Metazoa; phylum Chordata; class Mammalia; order Artiodactyla; family Camelidae; genus Vicugna; species Vicugna pacos. Next base: position 2,484,459 of record NC_133010.1, on the reverse strand, counting down.
TGGCTCCTAAGAGAAAATAGAAGTAGACACAATATTACCAAGATTTTCTTAATGCTTACATTTATATGGACATACAAGAACACAAAAAATAAGAATATTACATTGAGCATGATTCATTTCTAGGAAGTAGAAAAGGCACACATCACCATTTGAAATGTACAAAAATGGCTATCAAATTCATTTATTTTATGTTACAGCATTTCTTAAGGGCTATCATAAAATATTCACAATTGTGAGATTTTATTCCAAGTGTTTTCTCCTTGGCTTTGTGTTTCTGTGTAGGAAGTTTCAAACTTGAAGTTATTCTTTATAGAAAATTACTTTGTTTTCTTCTAAATAATACACTCAAGTGGAAATTCCCATCACAACCATGAAAAAAAAAAATCCATCTGCCAAGAGAAGCCCCTAAATTCAGAAAGAGAAGGCATTTCCTAGTTTGTCCCCCTTGGTATGTTCTGTGCATCATTGGAAGATATTAAATGGATTCTTTAAGAAAGCTCTATCAGTATTTTTGTGTCTCAACTGCAGAATACTGATGGCAAAAGCATGGACATAATATACCTGCTGGCCTCAATAAGCACTACATAATGGATCGTGCAGAACCTGCACGGATGCTGCCCCTGTGGCCTTACTTTTGGTTCAATCATAACAGCTCATTTTTTCCCATAAATTATCTGATTATATTATTTGATTTCTATACAAACAATATTATATGGGTAATTTGGTTTCTGTCTAAAACTCATACTTTTTTTTTTTTTTTGATAAAGAGATAGTTTTCCCATTTCCATAGACTTGGATCCATAAGAATCAAGTGACTTGCTCAGAGTGTCCTGAGCAGCTACAGGTTTCCTGCCAGGTCGCTGCTGTGGGTTAGTCAGAAGGAAATGTTACCACACTCACCCACTTGCCATCGTCTAGCAGAGAATCTGTACCACCAGAGACATGGATATTTAGTGGGTATAGATTCTGATTAAACTTTTACTGTGTAACAAAACTATAACACAAACTTAGAAAGGAAAATACTGTTTGTAGTAGTGTCTTGGTGACTGAGAGTTTTAAATTAAATTAGACTTCAGATACTGAGTTGTTCATATAGGTAAAAAAATCCTCTCAGTATTTATTGATAAGTTTTCTTAAATCAAAGAATTTTGTAGGATAGAACTTGTTTTAAATAAAGTTTAAGTATTAATTTGGGATCTCCACACATCTGCAAAATGAATTCAGTTGTTAATAAAATCCAAGAAAATATAATCAACAGAAGTAATGTTTAAATGCCCATTCATCATAAGGACATTCTTCTCCTGTTCTTTAGGGTAAAAAGAACAAAATCACAGAAATAAGCATTGATTTGAGGCATCCTTTGTGTGTGTGGGTGGGTGGGCTTCTTGTATGTGGCTGTGGGATCAGAAAGGTTTCCATTGACATTTTTGTTGATTTCCTTTATGAAGAGAGCCCGTTTCATATTTTATGCTCACAGACTAGAGAAAGCATGCTTGTGGTAAAGCCATAGCAGTGGGAAGCAGTTTATGTTCTGAGCTTATGTGGGAAAAACAAATCAAAACCAGACATACGTCTGGTTTTAAAAGTATGGTTTTTATATAGAAGACTTAACATTTAAAATACTGAAGTGCTATTAGCCTGGGATTTGGGTAGGAATAGAGAAAAGTTAACAGGTTATATCTATGCCAAAGTATTGATTTACATTTCACTGAAAACCTCTTAATTGTTTTACATTTTTTCATTTTCATGGACATAGAAATCCGTGCTCAGTATAAATATCAAGTTGTAGCACAAATGATTAGGATGCTAAAAGTCTGAGTTTCTAAGAAAATTTGAATTTATTTCAGTTCTGAGACTAAGGTACTTCTAAAATATGTCATATAGGTTCCTTCTAAGCATAATTCAAATTAGCAATATCTAACTTAAAAGTTCACCCATAACCTGTAGACTAAAATCAAAATGGTTTGCATCCCATCTACAGAGGTTCAAAACTGATACTACTGGTTGCAAAGCAAAACTAAATCAAGAATAACATGAATTACTCGTGTTCAAAATAGCACAGGGATCTATATTCAATATCTCATAGTATCCTATACTGAAAAAGAAAAAATATGTTAAGTATATGTACGACTGAACTATTAACACTGTACACCAGAAATTGACACAGCATTGTAAACTGATTATACCTCAATAAAAAAAAATTTTTAAATAGCAAATAAAGTACAATCCAAAAAAACTTCCTATTCTGTCCTCCTGATGTTAACACCTGCTTTATAGGTTAGAATTAGTAAACTGGTTCCCTCTCTTGCTTGATATTTTACCTTTAAAAAAAAAGAGAGACAGATTTCCTAAACAAATTGAGAATAGCAACATTTTTTTAATTGTTGAGAAAAATTCACCATTTGATTTCTTTTTGGTGTAAATCCTTCATTATATCCCCCATTTTTCATGTATGAAAAACATATATGAATTGCTTCTCCCTATACCAGTCACTGGATTATGCAAGATGAAATGTGAATATAATATTTGTTTTATTTTAATACAGTGAGAGACTCCATGATCACCTTTCCCCCTGTGTGAACAATTCCCTGATATGGCACCAGCTTGGTCTCATACTGTTGAACTGAAAAATTTAATTTGGAAATGATTCTCCTTGATCTCCTTTTTACTGTGCTTTTCTAATACACTCATCCATCAGTACTGACTCTTTGTGGTGTAACTATTCCCTTTATATGGATTTTTATGTAGACGTTACCAGGCACATTCTTTAAGTATTTCATTACCTAGACTTTGCATATGGATGTGACTCAAAGTCATCTCATTTGCAATTCATCTTTCACCATCATCAGGCAATACTAATAAATTTCTCCTAAAGATACTGAAGCATAATGAACTTTCATTCAACAAATCTTTAAAAGTGGAGCAGTTATCTTAATAATTTATTGTGAAAGGAAAAGGCAATTAGCTAGCTATGAAAACTGTGTGGGACGCTTGTGTTTTGCTAGTCTCCTGCATTATTGAATGATTGTTATGTGACTACTCTGTAAACCCTAAATGTCCTGAAAAAAAAAAAAACTGTGCAGGAAACTGAAACTGTTAAGAATGATTACAATAGTTGGAAATATGAAGTTCTTCTTGTACATGTAGGTATAGTGTCACATAAATAAAGGCAATTGTTACAGGCTTTTCTCATATAAAAAAATACAGATTTATTTACATTAAATGTGAGAAAAATATTCTGGGTTTGTTGTGTCAATCCAAAAGAATGCTGCTGTTTTGAATGCTTTTAAGGATATCATTGGCTAGCCAAGTGGACTGACAATTGATTGATTCAAAATTGGGTAATCTTAATTCAAATATTTATGTTTCATCAGAATAAATGCCATTCACTAATAGAAATTTAAATTTTATCTACTAATTTAAATCCTAAAATGTCCTAAAATGATCTCCTTTTGGAATATAAAGTAAATAATTTTTATAACATTTTAGAATTTTTCATTCTTTACATTGTCTTACTTTTTTAATAGCAGGTTTTATAATCTGGATGAACTATCATTGAACTGAAGAAATAAAACTACTGTTGCCCTAACACTTCAGCAAAAGTTTGAAAATGGTGATTTAAGAGTTTGATATATTGTTTACAAAATTTTTGATGCATTGCTTGATGGAGCTGTTGATGTTAACTTTCTTAAGAATTCCTATGAAACTTCACATAAAAACATGATTTGTTTGGGTACAGTGCTATCTTTGAACACATAATTGTAATTAAAAAAAATAGAAGTTATGGTCTGAATGCTTAAATTTCCCGCCCCCCCCACCATTAAATTCATATGTTGAAAACCTAATACCCAGCGTGATAGGAGGTAGGGATCCTATCCGAGGTGATTAGGTCTGAGGATGTAACCCTCATGAATGAGATTAATGTTCTTATGAGAGAGGTACAAGAGAGTCCCTTGCCCCTTCTACAATGTCAGCATGAATTAGCAGCCTGTAACCTAAAGAGTGTTTTCACCAGAACCCGCTACACTGGAAAACTGATCTTGAAATTACAGCCTCCAGAACAATGAGAAATATTTCTACTAATTATAAACTAATTAGTCTATGTCTTCTGTTATAGTAGCCAAATGGACTAAGTCAATGAACTAGACATACATCATTTCCAAAGGAAAAAACCACATAGTTTCATGTAGTTGAAGATTGACAAGTTGACTCGTGAAAAATGGATTTTATTTTAACTTCATAAAATCTTTAGATATTTTATATTGTGCACCTCTCAAATAGTTATATAGTTTTTCAAATGATGTAATGCCATTGACATCTGTCTCAAACTATTCGACTACTCCTCACATATTTAACAAAATATATGGGTTTGAAATTCTTATATTTGTAGAGGGGATCAGTCTAAGCTTTTACTTAAAGACTATCTGCTGGACATACTGGTTTTCTTGAGATCGATAGTAGTCTACCAAGAGGGTCAATCTGTCAGCCAGATCATCGAGGTTAAAGAGAAAGCATGTATTTACAGTATGCTTTTTCCGATTTCATAGGAGACTGCCTATGTAATTGGAAAGTGGAGCTACTATGCTAAACAATATTACCCTTAATTAATTTTATAGGATACTTTTTATTATCATGAATACTTGAAAAAAAAGTATTGCCTTTTGCACATCTACATAGTACTACATTTCTTTGTATTTTTAAATAAATGCCAGTTTGGGGTTTTGCTTGTTGGTTTTATGATAAACAGTAGAAAGGCAAAGGTAGTTTATTCATTTTCTGATATAAAATTAAGAAGCATACTTCTATGTAAATGCTCAGGCTAGTCTGTGTATTACAGGGATTAATATTGTATATATAATCAAGTTGGCCTCTGACTACAGGGGAACACCATTCAGATTTTAATGCTTATACTTGTTTTTTCTAAAACATAAATGTTAAGAAGTACCAGGAAATATAAAATACAAATTATATAATAAACCGTATTATTATGTTAATATATTTTAGGAAAAAAAGGCAAAGGTAAACATGTTTGAGAAATTAACAGCAAAGGAGAAAGTTTACTCAGTTCTAACCGAAATTTTAATTAAAGCCATGATTGATGATGAATGCTATCTTGCAATGTGACTTCTAGGAAGATTTACAGCTATTGAATCAATTGTGAAGATGGTCTCCACTCTTTTCAAAGTAAAACACAAAGAAGGTAAATCACACTTAAAATTATTAATCACACAAACATGGTATTAATAATTTGGAAATTTGAAGACAGGCAAAAAAGTAAAATGAAAGTAAAGGAGCTTTGGGAGTGCCTATTTGGGAAGCCATAATTTCCAGGTTATTAACCTAACCATTTAAAAAGAAATTTTCACTGCATTAATCCCATTTAAACTTAAGTTGGAAACACTGAGTAGAGATGAAACTCTATTAGCTGCACAATGTGAATCAAATGGGACTACAGACAGGGCTGGAGGTAAATATGGGGCTGTAAGCAGACTTTCAAAACACATCATCAGCCAATAAATAGCTAGTTAGGAGGGTATTTGAGCTCCAGAAAGTCCTTACCCACCAAGAGTGTTTTTATCCATACTCACATGTGATTAAGGTTTTAAAAGACAGCAAGTGATCGGATCAGAATCACAAAAAGGAGGAAAAAAAAAACTACAAGAAAGGGTTCATTGTGTTTTGATAGTGTTGAAGAAGACCACAGAGCAGCTGTGGATTTTTTTTTTTTAAAAAGATTTAAACAAAGGTCTAAAAAAGTCAGCAAAACCAAGGTCAAACACCCTCTAGAATTCCCCCGATCTGAGCCCATTAACACAAAAAGAAAGAAAATAAATCTAGTGCCCAGAAAAAAAGTAAAAGACAAATCATGTTGTTGAAAAATGTGTTTTTAATAAAAGTTAAAAGCATGTGAATTACATAGTTTGAAGAAGAGACATTTTTCAAACCCATATTTAAGTAAAAGAAACTCTGTTATTTAGCTATCACTGTGTGTTCTCAAGCCGCAGAGCAAAAGGCAACAAGCTGAAATGGCACTGAATGGGATTTATGCCATAAAAATAAGAGGTGAGATCTCCTGCTCTAGGAGTTGTTACATCCAGGAATCAGAGACAGAAGAAAGCTGTACTTTCTCTTGAAGGGGTAGAGAATTAAGGTAGCTCTTCATCTGTCAGGAAAATTTAAGGCAGGGTGAATGGATTAGGTGACTTTTCAAAATTACTTCCATCCCAGAATTTATGACGTCAGTATAAACCAGCAGCCCCAGAGGGAAGCCTGGGCAGGAGCCACAGCCCCGGCCCCCATTTGCGCTGCTCCTTGAACGCAGGCACACTCAGGTTACCTGCTGGAGGAACTGACGGTCCACAGAGCCGGCTTGGAGTCAGAAAGCTTGAGTTCCAGACTTAGAGCTCTCACTTCTTCCAATACAAAATTGTACTGGTTTCATTGAATTGTTGAGATAATTAAATGAGATCATGTACATAAAGAAGGTAGTATGAGAGAGGAATAAAATAAAAATCAGTCTCATTAAACTTGATTCTGCCACTACATCAACCATTGGTACAAAGTGATGCCACTGCACTGACAGGGCTGCCCTTCTTCCTTGTCTGTTTCCCTGTATATTTTCTGTCCCTCCCCACCTCTACTCTCAGTAGAAAAGCCCTGTGTATATCACACACACAAAAAAACTTGTAACTACTAAATTTCATCACTAGATACTGACTGCTGACATATGAGGGGTAGATGAAGTGAACAACTACACAGATCACTGACACATTTGAAACTGTTTCTAAACTAAACTCAACTATGGGTTTTTTTGAGTGAAATTTTACACTTGGTAAAAATATTTAATGATGAGAGAAACTGCTTTAACGTAAGCAGATAAAGTAGTGTAAGATGAAACAATATAAAACACATAAAACCACACAAAGGATTTTGGAAGATAAAGTTCTCCAAAACATCACAGTATATACTTTTATATACCTCTTTGTATGCCAACAACTGGGGTGTTCTCCTATAGTTTATTTTTCCTAGGTTGCAGCTTTCATTATTAGAAAAAAAGTAAAATTTTTGTTTTATAAAATCTGGCTTTTTATACTTTCTCTTGTTTTTAAAGTTTTTTCTCAAAAAGTTACCAGCTATTAGTTATGATTGTTCTTTTAAAAAGGAACTGGTCCTTGCATTTTTTTTGACATGTAATTTAGACATGACTTGTTAAGTATACATAATCATTGTAAGTGTTTACAAACGTATCATCTATTCATACATATGTAAGCTTCGTTTGTAGATGCTACGACAAGATGTTGGTGGTGAAATAACCATAAATCTGACCTTGATTCTCTTTCATCAAGCTTTTACTATAGTTCAGTATAAATAAATAAATCTTCATCCCCTTCTATACTTTTCTTTTGGATGAAATCCTACACCATTCAGAATTTTGCAAAGTCAGTGATATTTTATTAAATAAAACAATAAATACATGAATATAGATATAAAAAGATATATAAAACTCTAAAACTAATGTTTTCAAATATATAAAATTCTAAAACTAATGTTTTAAAATAATCCACCGTATTGTACGAAAGTTTTCACATTTCTTACAGTTACCTAAAATGTACAGCAAAAGCCAGCACATTTGAGTACATTTCCATCTTATGCACATGGGTACTACTCTAGCTTCTGAGTAAACTTACTCATTCCCTGTTTACATATACATTTCTCCCAAAGAGTCAATATTTATTTATTTATTTACTTACTTGTTATTTATTGCTCAGTACATAATCTCATTAAGCATACTTTCTTCTCGGTGTCCACTGACTATTTTAAAAGTGAGTCATGTAAGCTTCTCTACACTGATTTTCCACTGATATCCAGATATCTCAGAAAAATAGTATAAAAATCATACTGATAAAACATGAATGATGATAAGAAAAAGATGCAGCAAGCAATACCAAGGGTCTCTTTTTCTTTTTTTTTAACCTTGAATACAATATCACTATAAGTTTATTCACAGCTTCCTTCATTCCAGACACCACCGTATTGAGAACACAAAGCCAAACACAACTGGATTTCCAGAGCACATTGGATTTCCATAGTTTATTATAATTATATTTTCCCCAAATATACTACAAGCTACTGGATGATAAAAGCTACATTGACTTATCTTTGTATTTCTATTGCCTGACAAAACGTTCAGCTTTCTGAGTAACTGACTCAATGAATGGACATTGAACAAAAGGAGTCTATCTCCAAGAGAATTGTTCTCTATTTTCATAATAGACACCAAAAGCCTTGGATAAAAATATTAAATTTCTTATTCTCTATAGGAGTATCAGACCTCATTTTCTTTTAGCCATTGCCTCTAACTTAAAAACAATTAGGTAAACATAAATGAGAGAGGCACAGTTACCACTTGTTTAATTATCATGTATAAATTAATTGTATCTTTTTGGTATTAAGCAACTTTAGAACAATCATCATATCATTTAAATTGTCCTTGAATTACTTTGTCCTTTCTGGCTTTTTGTTTGTTTGTGTCTGTCTTTCTTTGTATTAAATAAAGTCCAAGTAAATATTGTTCATCCATGTGCCCACATCTCTATTGGATGTTAATTTGTAAAAACATGTGCTTTAAGGGAGACAGGAGACAGAGACAGAGACAATTCATCAAGTAAATCTTGTAATGTCCCTCTTCTAGTTAATAAGTCCCCCAGGTAACCACAGCACTATTGCTGTTTCACAAGGAGACCTAGCACAGCGGAGGAAGCCACATGAATGCAACTAACTAATAAAAGAACTGATGAGAAAAAAGCAAAACAATTCTATCAGTAACCTTCGGAAATATCACCCCCAGGAAAATAAAATTGAGCATGTAGTGTGAACTGCATATATCTCCTTACATCCCTTGGGCCAAAAAAAAAAAAGTTATTTATGTCTTTCAGGGCTCTGGCTTACTGATCTGCTCTGGACCTCTTGACTGTCAATATTTTTGTTTGGGGGAAATACTTTTTCTCCTTCCAAGCTGAAAGGAAAAAATACAAGCTTGTTTTCTCCTTGCCTCCAGGATATAAAAGAAGAAAAACAGCAGTTAAAAAGAAACTTTGAAAAAGCAACTGCCCTAAAAATAGGAAGCAGACACATGGCCTGGGAAGAATTCAAATATCTGCTTATTTCATGAAGAAGTTAATTCCTCAAAATGTTGACTGCCTCCACCAAACTACTCTTGCTTTATCGTACAGATGAATCTTCTCTGATTAAAAAGGTAAAGGAAACCCCAAGATTTTAGTAGATGGTATTAAACAGAACCATCTCATATACGTGTAAAGACTTGAGTCTGATTTTTGGAAAGAGACGGCAGTGACTGGATGAAGACTGCGCTGAGGGCACCTGCTGATTGGCGAGATATTACCTTTCTTCTCTCCTCTGCAACCCAAACCAATTGAGGCTGTGGAATTGCCAGTATGACATCTTTAGCAATTTTAAATGCATCACCATATTGGGGATTCACAGCTTCCACATACCAATTCACTTCTAATTCACAGGAAAATGTTATTTTAACTCTCTGTCCATTGTAGATTAACATCTTGTTTGCCTACTGATTCCATTTTTATGTTTTGACAGATTCTATATAATCAAAAGAATTGAGTCCGTTTACTCTGCTGCCTAAAATTCAACTAGCCAACTCATAAAAAATGTAATTTCTGATCATGCTTTTCCTTGACTCTCTTACAACAATTACAAAAAAAAAAATAGGTTGACAAAGTAATTTGACATTTCTTAGCCTCTGGTAGCTTACATTTACAGACAGTAGTCATTGAAATTATCATTTGTTTTTTTGAAAAAAACACCATTAAGCATGAAATTATGAAGCACAACAATAAAGGTAAAACATACGCCATAAATAAAATTAGTTACTATTTACTGGAAATTAGGAAACTCATTTTTAGGCCAATTAGAAAACACCCCTGAAGAAATAGTCTATAGCTGGACTGCCGAGCTGGAGAGGCGGGTCAGATAAGGAAACATAGCGTTTCCTCCAGTGCTGTCACTTCCACCTCTCTCAGTTGGCTGCTGGGTTCACATCTCATTAACTTACACACACAGAATCATTAGCACTGGAGGGTTAATAGATGCTTCTGCATCTCACAATGCCTATTAGAGCAGTCAACACATCTTTAATGTGGTGTAACTTTCAATTAACTTTTTAAGGTCAGCCTTTTCACACGGTAGTCAGCAGTGCTACTGTCAAGTCTACCAGCTTAAGCGTATGTCTGGAAGACCTCTGTTCTCAACTTTGTGAGTGGGCCACAGAGGTCATGGCTATCCTTTCCCTTGCTTTTTTCAGAAAATATATTTGGAAATATTTTGTAATAATAATGTATCATATATAGCACTAATATAAATATATATCAATATAATGTATTTTTGTATCCAGTGCCTCTATTTTTAAAGCCTTGAAGTTTTAATAGCAATTCCATAATACTGATTTTATATAGTAAATATTTTCTTCAATTTTTGGAAAAAAATCTATAGAAAACAATTCCTACTGTATCAGACAACCATCTTCACAGAATGTGTGGTGCAGTTTAGGTGACAAGGCACACAGATGTGTCTTTCTGTGAAAGCATGTATTTATAAGAGGCAAAATAATGAGTTGGTATCCCATATGTACATGTTTGACTATTCAAGTGAATAACTTAAAACAACCTTCTTAACTGCCAATATTTGCAAATACACTGTCAAAATAATTCTAATTTCTTGGAAAATAACTATTACAAATGTATATTTAAAAATCAATCTCAAATAATATATGACATACAAATATAAAATAATAAAATTATTTATCCAATAAGATGTTTTCAAAAAGTTTGTGGTTGTGATCATCTATACAAAAATAAGCATCAAAGGCCAAATTATGTAATGAGTTCTGGAAAGCAGTCTATTTTATGGTGAATATTTATTTACCTTCAAAATAACTAAAATAACTAAAATCTTCTCATTAAAACAAGTCTTGTACTAAACGACAAGCTGAAAAATACTTCTCAACAGAACACGCAATAGTAAGCAGAGGGGGAGAACTGAACAAAACCCTATTCATTCCATAAGCTTTGGCTGGAAAGCTGAAGTGCTAAATCCTAGGAGTAAGATTAAACAGGAAATAAATCATTCTTCATAAAGATAAAAATCCAGCTTCAATTTACCTTAGTCTTTTATTGGATTGAGGTGATCTGGGAATTCTAGAGGTAAATCTCAGCCATGTTCAGAGGATGATAACTGAGAATCTCAAATACCCTTTACATTTTTAACTTAAAATTTCAACACAAAGGAAATTAAATTGTGAGTGTAAATCATGAAACAAAGCAGAACACATAAAGAAATGACATGATATAGATATTGAAGATTTCAGTCATAGATTTAAAAATAACTATACTATATATATTTCAGAAATTCAAAGATTGCAATAATATTAGAATAAGAAAAAAGAAACAAATGAAAATTTGATAAGTGAAAATATAGTAACTGAAGTTAAGAATAATTTAGAATTGTTTATAGAAGATTATACACAGCTGAAAAGAGAACTAGAATTAAAAGATAAATCAGGAAAAACTAACATTCTAAGTGAAACACAGAGAAACAACAGAATGTAAAATAAGGTAAATACCATAAGAGAAAGATAGGATTTTAACTATGCTAAACAGCATTCTAGGAGATAAGAGAATGAGGCAGAAGAAATGCTTGAAGAGACAATGGCAGGGAAAACGGACAATTGATGGAAGACATCAACCCATATACTCAAGCTCTAAAAATCACAAGAAGAAAACCAGAGAAAGAAAACCATATCCAGGCACTTCATAGTAAAACAACTGAAAGCCTAAGACAAAGAAAATATTTCTAAAGTGGTCAGAGGGAAAAGGGAAAAAAAAAGTCTTGTTAAAAGAGCAATAGGATTGAAAGTTGAATCCTCAACAGAAACAACAGAAGGCAGAGGACAAGAATGACACGCACAAAGTGCTGAAAGAAAATTACTTCCAATTTGAAATTGTATATCTAATAAACTGCCAAAGTAGAATCCTATATGTGGCAAAAATACCATTTATTCAAAAAAAAAAGGTGAAAGAAATTTCAGAAGAATAAAAACTAGGGTAACTTATTACTAGCAAAACAGCACTAAATATAGAACTAAAGAGTTTTTCTCAGAACATGAATGATCTCAGATGGAAACTTCTAGATAAAGGAGGAACTAAAAAGCAACATAAAAAGAGTATGTATAAGGAAAGTTATACATAAAAATTAATTGTCTGAAATAAAAACAATATTTTGAATTGGATTGAAAGACAATGACGAATTATATACTGTGACTATATTAACAAAAGAAAATCTGATGCCACTTAGATGAATATTAGGAAAAGTAAACATTACGAACAAATGCATTATTAGAGAAAAAGAGGGTTGAGTTAATGAAAGTAGGATTCAAAGGAAAAGAGACAAATTCATATAAATGCAGGGGATATTAGCACATTTTATTTAGTAATAAAACAACCAGACCAAAAAATGCACCTTCCTTTCAAGTCACAGAAAATTACCGTAATTACCCGCATTGTAAGACATAAAGGATATCTCTCCAAATTCATAAAATATCACAGAAAAGTTAAGCTATAAATCAGAAAAAAAAAATTACTAGTAAGTCATTTCATGCTTGGAAATCAGGAAATCATTTCTTAATTATTCATGACTCAAAGTATAAATCAAATGAAAGTGTTAAGTAATTAACCAAATACTAATTGTAATATGATATATCAAAACTTACAAGATGCGGGCCTGGCCCTGCAGGTGAGGCGGCGGCGGCGGCGGCGGCGGCGGCGGCGGCGGCGGCGGCGGCGGCGGCGGCGGCGGCGGCGGCGGCGGCGGCGGCGGCGGCGGCGGCGGCGGCGGCGGCGGCGGCGGCGGCGGCGGCGGCGGCGGCGGCGGCGGCGGCGGCGGCGGCGAGCGGGGCACCGGCAGGGACGTGTCGGGGCAGGAGCCTGACTGGCAGCGCGTCGCCTTCTGGCAGAAGCTGCTCAGCCAAATCGAGGACTCCACGAGGGAAGCTGGCATAGCCCGCAGTAAATCCAGCAAGGACACGGAGAGCCACGCGTTCCCGAAGGCTGAGACCCGGGGCGAGTACCTTTCCCTCGTGGCCGGCTCCTTATCCATCTTCGAGACACGCACAAGAAATCTCAAGCGCCCCTCAGTGACCCGATGAACGCGCTCCGGGTCCCGACGGCTGGGCCCGCCGCGGGGCCGTCAGGATCGGCCTGCGTTCCGGGCCGGGACCGCCGCTGGGCGGGATGCGGGGCCCGGCGCCCCGGGGCAGCCGCTGCCGCTCTCAGGGCAGCGGCCATGGCCTGGCGGTCGTGTCCACAGCAGCTCCACAGATGGCAGGTGGCGTCTTAGGACGTCACGGACACATGGAGTCACCCTCCCGCAGTCGGCATGCGGTGGCCGTCCGCCACCTCCATGGCGGGTGTCGTGCCTGCCCTCCAGCCCTGAGCCTGGCCGCCACTGGTCTGCTCTCTGCCTCTGTAGTTGTCACTTTGCCGAGGTTACATCCGTGGAATCATGCAGGATCTGCTTTCTGAGATTGGCTGCTTTCATTTGGTGCAACGCCCTTGAGATCGCCGTGTTGTGTTGGAATTGGTTCCTGTGCGCTGCTCAGTGGGCCCCCGGGACTGGCATTTGCGCGGGTTCCCTGTCCACTCTCCCTTGAAGGACATTTCGGTGGCTCAGCTGTGACAAGTGAAGCCTCTGTGGCCACTCGTGTACTTGTGCTTTCTCCCGCGCTCCTGCCGGCCGCCCCTCGTGGGAGCCCAGGGAGGAGGACAGTGGCTGCCCGCCGCCTGGCCCGAGCACCGAGTGCTGCGCCGGGAGTCCCGGTTTGCTGGCGCTGCCTTGCTCTGTCCTCGCGCCCCGGCTGCCCCTCGTCCCTTCTTGTGGACATCTTGCCACCTGACCCCTTGCCCACCACTTGGTTCCGTATCTGAGCTCCCGTGTCCCTCTTGTCAGTGCACACACATGCACACGTACGCACACACGGGGCAGGATGCTCAGAAGTGTGCACTCTGGCTCCTTCTGTTACACTCTGGTGCACTGGTTGAATTTCTTTTCATCACAGATGTAGATTTTGTAATAAAAGTGGTTTAGAACGTTAAAAAAGAAAAGTAAAAGATGGAACTACAACTGTATTAAGACAGAGATTGATTCTAAACATTTCTAATTAGACAAAAAGTTTCCATTCAATTATATAACCGTCTACTTCTATGAGATAGAAAAATGAGAGCAAATATAACTTGAAGAAATTAGAAGGAAGACCTAACATGTAGAAGCAAAAATTAATAAAATGCATTTTTAAAAACTTTCAAAAAAGAGGGTCAACAAAAATTATTTTTTTGTTTTCGTGTCTCTGTAAAGATCAATAAATTGCTAAAGCTTGGATGAGGCTAATTAAAACAGAAGAATTTGCAATGCCAAGTTTAAGAGGAAATAGTAAAAAGGAACATCGTTACGAAATGTATGGCCATTTAAAAGAAACTAAGATGTTTAATTACTTGTTTACAGCAATGTATTTGAAGCTATTAGATGAAATTTTTAAAAATAGCAGAAAAGTTTAATTTCCAAATTGAACAGGAAGGAATAGAAAAATCTGAATAATGCATTAAAGAACGAGTTTGTAATTAGAAATACCCAATCCAGATCGCTCCAGTAGTAGACTGCACCAGATGTTAAAGAGAGGAGAGATCTGACACAAACGCTTTCAGAGAAAGGAATAAATGCAAATATGTCCCTGAGGGCCTCACAGAATCTCCCCCGATGAAGAATATATGTAGTTTTTAAATACTTAGACCTATATTGATCTGTAGCCTGTAGATCTGTGGTCTGTAGCCACAAGTGGTGATTTAAGTTTAAATTTAAATTAAGTTAAATTAAAACAACAATTTCTTAGTCACACTAGCCAGGTTTCAAGTGCCCAACAGCCACACAGAGCTACCAGGTACATCTTGGACATGAAGAATATAGAATATTTCCACCATCATAAAAACCTCTACTGGATAGGTTTGAATTAGAAAAGTGAAGTTTTAAATGTTTTCTTATACTTATTATGGTCATTCTAGACATTCAGTCTACTTAATTTTCTCATTTAAAATAACTAGCAAATTTTATAAGCATAAAACTTTATGAGAAGAAATTAACTCATGTTTTCCCACAGAATGCTTTGATGTAGGGTTATCACTGGTATTACTATTATTATTATACAGATAAAGATACTGAGGATAAATCCATAGACCTAGTGACAAATCTTGGCTGCCCTAGACAGTAAGTTGCCTATATTCGTTCTACTTTGCAGACTACAGTAAAGCAAAGAAATCCACCTAACAAAATTTGATACTTACTTTCCAAAATAAAGTTCAACAACTTTGCATTAATTCTGTTGTTCATCAAACAATATTCTGATATGTCCTTTGGAAAAAGACTATTCTATGGCAATATTTGGCGGCCTTATTCAGGGCAAATTTTCCTTTCACCTACCTCCTTATTCCTCCTGCCAACACCCACTTAAAATTTATAAATTAGTTTGCTAATATAAATTTCTCCCTAGCAAGCAGTTCTCCTAGAGTCTGAAAGTTCTTGGTAAATGGGAAAAAAGGAGTTTGGAAATATGTAAATCCAAGGACTTCATCATGGATGTTGGCAACTCACTTAAAATGCATCAAGTCCTTAAGGCCATTCTTGAAAAAACTGATGATGTGTTCAAAGTCAGTGTGACCAATTTTGAGGTCACATTTTCATAAGGTATCCAATTAAATACTCCAGAATGTTCTTTTTAAAGTTCTTTTGAGAGTTCTTTTTAAAATGTTGAAATATTGGAAGTATTTTTATCTTCTCCAACTTAGGAGTTCAAGAAAACACACCTCTGTTATTTTTAGTTTTATATTTGATTATATAAAGCCTATAAATTCATTTTGAGTACTTACCTAGACTATACGTACGCACAGATTATGCAATGTGTTATTTGTATGCAATCCCAAGGCCTGTGAGAACTGTGGTTAAAAACTTGTAGCTTCATAGATACAATTATGAACATAAATGTATTAGAAATACAACAATCTGTGGGAATTTAGTAAAATAGCTTATTCTAGGGAAAGAGTATTGTTTTCAAAAATATTCCTTATCTATCAGAATATTATATTTAAGATATTTGTGAAGAAAAAAGAAGAAATTAACTAGGATCTTCAGAAAGAGAAAAGTCAATCTCTTTCCTTTCAAAGTATTTTAGAAGTAAAGATTTAAACCACTTTAATTGCAAGAACATTTTAAAAAAAAAACGTGCTTTTGAACATTTTCACAGACATTGTTATAGGGGAAAAATTTCTAGTTGCTTTTACCACTTGCTGTGAATATCTCAGCATAAATAAAGTAAGAACCAAAGTAATTTTTAAATTATAATGGGTCATTGCAGATGGTAAATTTCCACTGAATGTGTTTAACAAACAGAAATATAAGAATTCAAACCATGTTTGGTGTCTAGAAGGAAAAGGACAGTTATCAGGTATGTAATAAATACTTACTTATTGAGTGAATGAATAATTGAAGGAGAAGTCATTTTGATGATCAAAAAACTCCTGTAAACATTTTGTATTTTGACAATTTACAAATAAGTTATTGAATTGGTATAATACTACTAATTTTTAGGATATAAGTAAAGTTGGCAGAAAATCATAAAATGATTAAAAAAACAGTTTAGTTGCTTTTGTATTAGGAAATGCAGGAAAGAACTAGACAGTATACATTGGAGAAATAAATTACATGACATATTTTCAGTGATTTCACTGCAACTTAAACTAAGGAAAGTCCAATGAAGTATGATCGTTTCTCAAAACAGAATAATAAAATAATTAATATCTACCAATTAACTTCTAGAACCAAGATGCCCTGTCTTCAGATATTTATTTGTCAGTCACAGAGGGAATAGTCATGCAATGTCATGAAATGACTAAGAATTCTTTCAGATTTATCCCTTGGATCTTTTCCTTTTGATGCTAAAACAGTAAAATGCAAAAATTGTTTCAAAATAAGAGAGTACTCAATAACTTTCAGCTATGCTATTCAAAATGTGGGTTGAAAATATTTTCTCTCTTTTCCTTTTTCATATATTGTTTTATCTAATGTGGGATTCACTGCCTTTAATTTTTTTTTCTCAAATGGAGAAAATACACATGCGAGTTGGAAATACACAAAATGATTATTAGATATTTTGCTTCCTCTGACTTTTAAAAAGTATAGAAACACATTATCCAGTGAATTTTTTTTTACATTTTATTAATTCTTACTGTATTATCCACTAGAAAATTTGTAATAAGTCCAGGTGTTAAAAACTGAATAATGAGGCTAAAAGAACATGCGATCTTTCCATTATACAAAAATCTTTTAAATAGAATTTCAAGTCATCAACAAAATGTCAAACAAAAAATCTAAAGACTTCTCCCAGAGGTTAGCATAAAGGCATTCTAGGTATCTGGGGACAGCAGGATCAAAGAACAGAAAGGATAACTCTTCCAATTTGATATCAAACTCTTCTCTGACCTCTGAGGGGGAGCAGGACCAGAAGCACCCTGCCACTACCCTGAGTTAGTCCACCGGGCTTTGGGTTTTTCATTTTTTTTTCCAATCTAACGGAATTGATATTTACTTACAAACTGTTTTTTTTTCCCCTATTATATCTGACTTGTGACTGACAGCAAGTTTATTCAGTATCTGAACTTGAATGGCGCTGACCGCTTCAGATACTCTTCTTTTGCCAGGTCTATTCTCAGAAGATAAGAATCTGTTGATTGCGAAAGAAGTGTTTTCTAGGCACATGTGATTTTTATGCATTGAAATGCATGACAAATGTTGAATAAATAATGTCTACAGATAAAATGTGTGCATTTGTTCAGTGTGTACAACACTCTGAAACTTCTATTGTCGTTATGGTTCTTGAGCATGTTTATGTACAAATGAAGCCCACTCAGTCAGTCTCAGAAAACTATTTGACCTCAGAAGCTTGACTGCAGCCAATAAAAGTAAGGTGATTCATAATAAATAGTGAATCTCCATTCTGACACTTCTATGCATTCTATGGTATTAAATTTTCCTTTTTCATTTTACTTTTTAAAGTAGAGTTATCGAAAGGTTTGCACATTTAAAATTCCTCACAGACAATAGCTCTAAAATAGTCACAATACAATGAAAGTTAAATGAGGTTGTAAGAGTGGGGACCCAACCCGCTAGGTGCTTGCGTGAAGAGGGAGATACACCAGAAGCACACGCAGAGAGAAAAGGCCATGTGAGGACGCAGCAAGAAGGTGACAGTCTGAAAGCCAAGAAGAGGCCTCAAGAGAAACCAGCTCTGCCAGCACCTTGATTTTGGAACTTTCAGCACCCAGGACTGTGAGGAAATAAATTTCTATTTAAGCCATTCAATCTATGGTATTTTGTTATGGTAGCTGTAGCTGAGAAATCCAACACCCAAACTGAAAGTGAAATACATAGAAACACTTGGTTGCTTAATTTCATTTATTCCATGAAACTAAATGCTAGAAAGCTGTGTCCAAACAATACAGAATTAAGATGATATTTCAAATGGGAGAAAGGGAGATAAAAAAATTTGCCCCCCTATACTATGTCCTTTAATTTGCTAGCAATGCCTATCAGAGGTAGTACAGAAATCTTATGGTTTCAAGTTTAGTTATTTAAAATTAGCATACATTTTCTCCTGCTTAGAAAACAATTCTTACTTGTCCAGCTATTAGGGCTTTTAAAAACATCTTGAAAAGAAAATAAAAATCCTTCACTCAATAGCTTATCCGTTTCAGTAACATCTTTAACCTAAAGCTATTCTGCTAAATTTTACATAATTACTTTATTCAGTTCTTGGTAAAGATAGTGAAAAATGATTCACTAAATTGGATTAAGTTAATCAGCCCTTACCAGATAAAACATTTGTACAAATGCAAAGCACTACAACTCCTCCTGTCTTCTGTTGCATCAGTTAATGGCCAAGGCCTTGGAGGGTGGGGAAGGGACTCCAATTCAATGTGATTCATTTCCAAAGTTGACCGAGTAGTTTTCCATTGATGAATAAGTATTGACTATACATAAAGTTTACTTAATATTTTCTTATGGTTTCAAGTTTAGTTATTTAAAATTAGCATACATTTCTTGAATTTCAGATGCACGTAGGACCTGAGTATATATTAGTGAATAAAAATTAAATAGTTCCTGCCATGTCAGATTTTAAATATTATGAGAAAGAAACACAATAACTTAACAGAATATAAATATATGGCTAGCATAAATCAAGGGAGCAAGTTTCAATTTCAGGATCAGAGATGGGGTAAGGGTGTGGCTTCTGCGATATTTAAAGAGAAATCAACAAATAAGAAGGAGCCAAGCATCTAAGGAGATGGTGAAGCTGAGGGAGAGCTGAGGTTTCACGCTTGAGAACGCCAACATGAGGGACAGCTAGTCCTGTTTCAGGAATCCAAAGGAGGCCAGTAGAGCCAGGCAGCAGGGGACAAAGTGAATGGTGCTTAAGATAAAGCAAGAGTGATGAGAAAGTTCTCAGTCTGTGGCTCAAAGACCATACAAAGAGCTTGGGTATTAATGAGAGGACAAATAGAAGCAAATTTTAAGAGCCACATCATTGTTGGGGCATGGGGAATCTTTTCTCTCAGAATTCAACAGCGAGAATGTCAATAAAAGAAAGGCTAATAAAGAATTTTTGTAACTGTTAGATCTTCTAATATTTTATTAACACTTGATAACTAGACTTATTATAATTTAGTTTCAGTTGTCCCACGTCAACTGTCCATATGATAAAAAGAAGAGGAGGAGGAGGGGTGGGGAGAGAAGGAGAAAGATGAGGAGGTAAAAGAAGGGAAAATAAATGAAGCATTATTTCTTTTTTTAACATTTTTGATTGATTTTAATCATTTTACAATGTTGTGTCAAATTCCAGTGTTCAGCACAATTTTTCATTCATTCATGGACATATACACACTCATTGTCACATTTTTTTTTCTCTGTGAGTTATAACATTTTGTGTATATTTCCCTGTGCTATACAGTGTACTCTTGTTTATCTATTCTACAGTTTTGAAATCCCAGTCTATCCCTTCCCACCCTCCACCCCCCTGGTAACCACAAGTCTGTATTCTCTGTCTGTGAGTCTATTTCTGTCCTGTATTTATGCTTTGTTTTTTGTTTGTTTGTTTTTGTTTTTCTTTTTTAGATTCCACATATGAGCGATCTCATATGGTATTTTTCTTTCTCTTTCTGACTTACTTCACTTAGAATGACATTCTCCAGGAGCATCCATGTTGCTGCAAATGGCATTATGTTGTCGGTTTTTATGGCTGAGTAGTATTCCATTGTATAAATATACCACCTCTTCTTTATCCAGTCATCTGTTGATGGACATTTAAGCTGTTTCCATGTCTTGGCTATTGTAAATAGTGCTGCTATGAACATTGGGGTGCAGGTGTCATCCTGAAGTAGGGTTCCTTCTGGATATATGCCCAGGAGCGGGATTCCTGGGTCATATGGTAAGTCTATTCCTAGTCTTTTGAGGAATCTCCATACTGTTTTCCACAGTGGCTGCACAAAACTGCATTCCCACCAGCAGTGAAGGAGGGTCCCCTTTTCTCCACAGCCTCTCCAGCATTTGTCATTTGTGGATTTTTGAATACTGGCCATTCTGACTGGTGTGAGGTGATACCTCACTGTAGTTCTGATTTGCGTTTCTCTGATAACTGGTGATATTGAGCGCTTTTTTTTTTCATGTGCCTATTGATGATTTGTATTTCTTCCTTGGAGAATTGCTTGTTTAGGTCTTCTGCCCATTTTTGGATTGGGTTGTTTGTTTTTTTCTTATTGAGTCTTACGGGCTGCTTATATATTCTGGAGATCAGGCCTTGGTCAGCTTCATTTGCAAAAATTTTCTCCCATTCCATAGGTTGTCTTTCTGTTTTACTTATGGTGTCCTTTGCTGTGCAGAAGCTTGTAAGTTTCATTAGGTCCCATTTGTTTATTCTTGCTCTTATTTCTGTTGCTTGGGTAGACTGTTCTAGGAGAAAATTTTTGAGATGTATGTCAGATAATGTTTTGCTTATATTTTCTTCTAGGAGATTTACTGTATCTTGTCTTATGTTTAAGTCTTTGATCCATTTTGAGTTGATTTTTGTGTATGGTGTAAGGGAGTGTTCTAACTTCATTGCTTTACATGCTGCTGTCCAGTTTTCCCAACACCATTTGCTGAAGAGACTGTCTTTATTCCATTGTATATTCTTGCCTCCTTTGTCGAAGATTAGTTGACCAAAAGTTTGTGGGTTCATTTCTGGGCTCTCTATTCTCTTCCATTGGTCTATATGTCTGTTTTGGTACCAATACCATGCTGTCTTGATGACTGTAGCTCTATAGTATTGTCTGAAATCTGGGAGAGTTATTCCTCCAGCCTCTTTCTTTCTCTTCAGTAATGCTTTGGCAATTCTAGGTCTTCGATGGTTCCATATAAGTTTTATTATGTTTTGTTCTAGTTCTGTGAAATATGTCCTGGGTAATTGGATAGGGATTGTGTTAAATCTGTAGATTGCCTTGGGCAGTGTAACCATTTTAACCATATTGATTCTTCCAATCCAAGAGCGTGGGATATCTGTCCATTTTTTAAAGTCTTCTTTAATTTCCTTCATCAATGGTTTATAGTTTTCTGTGTATAATTCTTTCACCTCCTTGGTCAAATTTATTCCTAGGTATTTTATTACTTTGGGTGCTATTTTAAAGGGGATTGTTTCTTTACTTTCTTTTTCTGTTGATTCATCGTTAGTGTAAAGCAATGCAAGTGATTTTTGAACGTTAATCTTGTAACCTGCTACCTTGCTGAATTCTTCGATCAGCTCTAGTAGTTTTTGTGTGGCCAAGGATTACTTTTGATAATGTAATTCACCAGTGTGGTGGGGAGAGGGAAGGAGGAGCAGCTGGGGAGGTGATTTTCTGAAATATTGCTCTTTAGAGGGCAAAGGGCACCTGACAGTTAAAGTTCTATATCTTGGCAGAAAAGTGAGTTGCTCTCTGGGGGGAAGGCTCATGAAGTAACCTGGCTGCTGTGATGAGCTGGATCAACAAGTTAGAGGTAGTTAGTATAAGTTAGCAATGACTTAAAGACTCACAAAATTTAGGTAAACAAAGTTTACAGCAGGAAAAACCAAACCCAGTGCATCAGAAGATCATTCTCAAAGTCCTTCACAGCTGCCCTAACCAAATATTCCGGCATCTAACACGGCAGACTCGTAATGAGCAGCCATTCCCTTTAATCAGATGAAGTTGCTTCTTATTTTGTTTTTAAAGTCTTGCAATATTTGTAGAACACTGTCATGACCAGTTAAAATCCCCTAGGTGAAAGCAGTTTTTAACTTACATTGGTATTTAAACCATAGTTACTCAGCACTTTCTTGTGAGAATTTCTTAAGATTTGACTGGATAGATTGGGAACCAGGTCCTACAGAGCCTCTTCGACATTCATTCTAATGAGATTCAGAGCATGAGAAATGGTCTGTTTTGTGCCATGAAAGAACTTCTAGTTCCATGAACTGGGACTGCATTGATGTAAATCTAGACCCTCGAATGAGAGATTAGCTGTCACTACCCAGCCTGCCACTGGTGAGTCAGCAGCAACAGAGGAGCAGACCGAGAGTCCGAGCTCCTGGGGGCTGAAGGCTTGCTGTAGAGGCTGCACTGACTCTTTCAGGGCTGGGGTGCTTTCTTGAGTTCTGAAGCTTGGTTACAATAACCTACTGGCCACTCTGTCTCTTCTGGCCTAGCGGGTGGCTAGGGCCCCATGGAATTCTGGAAGTTGGTCCTGGCAGGGATCAGAGAACATTTTGTCAGGAAATTGAAGCCCAGAGCTATTTGATGATAAGGTTTCACTATAGCTAATTGGAGTTAAGAATGTATTGTGAGTCCAAGAGACAGTTTGTTCCACTATGTGAACAAATTAAACACAATATCAAAGCTATCACCATGGCAGGTTCACCATGACCCACCCTACATCCAGTACAGGAAATCCACAGTGAAATTAGAAATCCATCATAATAAATGCAGCTTCTAAGGGGGGAGGGTGGAGCTCAAGTTGTGGAGCGCATGTTTAGCATGTACGAGGTTCTCGGTTCAATCCCCAGTACTCCCTCTTAACATAAATAAGCAAGCAAACTTAATTATCTCCCCCCAAAATAATAAAAATAAGTAAAAATTAAAAATAAATAAATGCAGCTTCTAAAAAGCACTTCTGCTTTCTAGGAGTCAATTATATTCTGGGAAATCTAGAATCTGTAGTGTGAAGGAGAGCTGAACCCAGAATCAGAGTCCAGAGCAGGTCAGGGAACACGGCAGCATCATGGGGCTGAGACTTTGATGCTGAGGTCCTAGAAGCCCAGACACTTCTGGTCCATCCTGCTGTTCTGCTCTTAGAGGTGGGGTCACAGCCAGACCACTGGGTCGGGGGAATCTGCTGAGCCTGCAGGGTTACGAGTCTCAGCTCCTGGGCAGGGAAGCACATGGGGCCACGGCAGCTGTGTCCCTAGTGTGAGCAGTCACATCGAGCCAGGCTCAAGGCTGCAGATGACGGTGCCTTCCCCACAGGTCTCAGCTCATGCAGCCGCCGCTGCCCAGACCAGCCTGGAGCTAACCAGCCAAGTCTCCCAGGAGGTCCCTACAGTGGGCTGATGAACTTGAAGATGAACAGGGGTGTGAAGCTGATGGAGGCAGGCTTTGAGAAGAGTATTTATTAATGAGTTAATATCAGCACTTCTAATCCCCAATGTGCTGTGAGTTAATTCTGTAGACTGAAAATGACAAGTCTAAGTCTCAGATTCCTTGATCCTAGAGCCAATGTTTCACTTGGCTTTGGTAGAAAAGGAACAGAGAACCATATAGGACCTAATAGGACCACAGAGCAAGGAGCCTCTGTGGTTGTATATGAAAAGGAACATAATTTGAAAAGAAATCTGAGACACAGGATTACTGTAACGGTGACATCACCATGGCTTATCTGTGGGGAAGTTGACTCCTCCCCTCCTTATCCTGAGGAGAGGGTAACACACCATCACTGATCCAGAGGGAAATCTCTTCTGGGAAACAGATCCATATGAGCAAAGCTGTTCAAGGAAATGTCACAGACTTAAGGATAAGATTTGATTTAAAGACTCATGAGCTTTAGTTCTGACTTTTTGTTTGTTTATTTCATTTTGGTAAAAGCTACTTTTTCTCAATATTCAGAGGTTTGCTAAAAATATTTCTGTCATTATTTTATTTTTCATTCAAATCATTAAGACTCCCAAATTCTAATGTCTGAAATCCATGACTCAAAGGTATCCTGACTTAGGTTTTGTCTCCCAAAGGAACATTTAGAAAAGATCAAAATAACTGATTTAATGTGCCTAATAAGCAGCTGAAGCAAAGTTCCATTATTAAAAAATGTCTTTCCACCAAGCTGCTGGAGAAGGAAATTGTGACTGCAATGATTATCCAACTCCCAGACTCTGGTTTTCTGGATGACTTCAGACAAATGACTTTGGTTTCTTGAAACACGTTGTATATCTTCAAAGTACCTGCTATGTTAAGTCAGCAGTTTACTTTTGGGCAGAAATGTGCTTCTTTTCTTCTATAAAAATTTGCTGGGCAAAACAAAGGGATTCTCAAAGAGTTAGTCCTTGAGATCTGAAAAATGTTAGAGTTTTGTCTTTGCTTCAAGACCTCTGTATCATTCTCCATATCATTACCCCTGGATACTTACCTAGTGCTTTTGACAGACACGGTCTCGCTTAATCTCCTTATCTACTCTGTGAATTGGGTATTGCATTCGTTCACTCGGGATGGTGTGACAAAATAGCACAGAATGAGCACCTTAACAATAGGAATTCATATTCTCACAGTTCTGGAGGGGGAACGTCCTAGATCAGGGTGCAGGCATGGTTGCCAGCCTTGGAGGGCCATGGTGGAAGGATCTATTGCAAAGGGCTGGCCCTCAGTGCAAGGTGGGGCCCTTTGTCTCTTCCTCTTATAAGGACACCAATCAGACTGGATTAGGGTCCTACCCTAATACTCTCATTTTAATAACCACTTCTTTAACAAGCTTGTCTCCAAATATGGTAATAATCCAAGGTATGGGGAGCTGAGACCTCAACATCTGGATTTGGGGGAAACAAAGTTCATCCCATAACAGATATTATGTTTCCATTTTATAGAGGAAATTGAGGAAACTATGGTCCAGGGAATTCAGTTACCTGATTCTTTCACTACACTGATTTTACCTAACTAGCTAGGAAATGGAGAAATGTTTGTGACAAATAAACTTGGTGTTAGATTCAGTCTCCTTTAAATCATAGAGAATCTACTTACCAGAATTTAGCTACAACCCTACTTTCCATATTTATTGAGTTTATAGTTTTTAAAATTATTTAGGAGAAAATAATCTGAGACTTCACCACATCAAAGATAGCTTATCTTCAAGCTACAGTATTAATTGAAGGCAAATTTATATTAAAAATTCAAATATTCAGTTAATTTACTAATAAATATATTTCCCACAAGTCTGTATTTGTTTCCAATTGCTGCTGTAACAAACTACCACAAGCTTCATGACTTGAAACAACACGAATATACTATCTTACGAGTCTGGAGCTGAGAGGACCAAAATCAGCCTTCCTCTAGATGTAGGCAGGGCTGCATTGTTTTGCAAAGTTTCCAAGGGAAAATCTGTTTTCTTGCCTTTTCCAGCTTCCAGAGGCTGCCCGCCTCCATCTTCACATCCAGCAACGGCAGGCTGGGTCCCTCCCATGCTGCCTCCCCTCCGCTTCCCTGTTTTCTGCCTCCCTCGTCCACCTTGTAAGGACTCCTGTGGCTACATGGGGCCCACCTGGATAGTCCGGGATGAGCTCCCAATCTCAAAGTAAACTGATTAGCCAACAATTCCATTTGCAACCCTAATTTTCCTTTGCCAGGTAACCTAGCATATTGTATTGCCTGGGGGTTAAGACATGGGCAACTCTGGAGGCTCATTATCCTGTTACCATGGAACTTTTCAGTCGATTTCATCTTTCCTGTTCATATTCTTTTGTGTCTGCATTACACTTTGGTGATCTCCTTGGAGCGTTAGTCTTCAGCTGGTTTCCAGTCCTGGTTATGTCAATGGGCCTTTGGGAATATTGCTTTTGTGGAAAAGTGATATTTAATTAAATTTTTATGTGAACCATGCTGCCATTTTTCTAGAAATTAAGCATATATTAGGATGGAAATGTGAAGTAAAGACATGCTTTTTTTTTTCTGACATGAAAAAAGTCCACAATTTATTTTTCAAATGGGAAAACCAGATTGCAGGGCAGTTAAACATAGAACTGAGAGAAGGAAAATGATTTATTACATCTATCTTGGAAACAAGGACCTTGCCTCATCACCTCTGTAAGATTTGTCAAATGCCTACCTCCAGCTGACACTGAATATTAATTTTTCTTCTTCTTATAAAACAAACATTCCATTATAGTTATTGCAGGGGAAGTCAGCTGAACACGCTGAAATAGCTCAGTTGGGAGAGCGTTAGACTGAAGATCTAAAGGTCCCTGGTTCAACCCCGGGTTTCAGCAGTACTTTTGGATGTTAACACTAAATGTAGTTTCTTGGCGGTCTTAACCAAAACACAAGCTTTAAGGGAAATACATGGTTCTTATGCTTTGGGTAGATCAATCACTTTTCAGGCAGGTGTGGTGCCAGGTGTCCTGGTGGGCCTTTTTATATAAACCCAGCAGCATCTTTGTACTTCCTGGCTGTTATAACAATAGGTAGCTTATGTTGAGTACTTGCTGTGTGTCAACTATCCCCTATCTCTGTGTATTAACTTATTTTAAATGACCACGAAAATTCTTGATAACTACTTGTTAAATAAATGAATAGTTTTGTGCCAGAGGCCTGGCACGTGGTAGGTACACGATGGTTTTTGCTTTGACTCCGATTATTATTTCTATTGGCTAACAACGATGCAAGCTAGAGCTATGGGATGAGAGTGGTTTCCAAGGACCCTTCCCTCCTCAGTCTAAGAAGGCAGCAGGAAAGGCCATCACCATTTCCCTCTACCTTCTGTATTAACAATCCCGTGTTTTATATGGTAAATGTGAAAGATTACTTTCCCACCGTGCTTTAAATTTCTGCAAAGGGTTTTAGCGTCTATTCCAAAGGTCCTTACCTGGCATCTATAGGCAGCGGGACATCTTTGAAGTCTCTGAGACTGAATGGAAATGTGAGTGTTCGTATGCACATCTCCCTGGGGAGAATGTCAAGTGGTATCATCAGATTCCAGGCTTGCGACCTAGAAAAGGCTTAGAAAAGTTAGATGTGACAGATCTCCTCACCACAAATGTTGACTGGTAGTTCATGCCCCAACCTTTGCATTTTTCTGAAATGCGGGGTGATAGGACATTTCTTGATTATTGTGTCTTGCCCCTTGCCCAGTGCTGTATCTACCCTGAGGTGGATTTCAGGAGGGAGACCAAGTTGTGAACAAACTTTCCTCCTGTCTGAGGTGGCTCTTGGGGACAGATTTTCCATGGGAAAGCAGATCTGACCATCTTGGAGGCCCCCGGCTACTTTGGGGCCCCTTCTCCATGATCCATCCCCCATTACATTGTTTAATCTGAAGAGGTGGGTCCACTTCTTCTGATTGTCTCCTTTTGGGAGTGATTAATAATGGAGTCCCAATATTATCTTTATTATTTACTATTTTCCTCTAGCTTTCATTCTTGTTGATGGGACGTGCAGACACACTGAATGTCCAGAAACAAGACTGAACAATGGCTGCCTGGTCTCCTATCTTTGTATTATTTTGTATCTATCACCTAAATGATGTCTCCATGCCTTGACTGTGCTTTGGCCAAGAGGTAGCATTTTCAGTTCATGCCAGTCATTCATCAGGCTTTAGGTATAAAAATCTGGGACTAATTCCACCATGGTAGAGGGGGTTGGTTTCCATACCATCAAGAAATTCTGTGACACCAGCTGGGTATCCTATAATTCTGCTTAATTCTGACACCATGTGCCTTGAGATGGGGATAGAACCAGATTCCATAGGTTAAGGACTCAGTCCTCCAAGACTTCCCCCCTTCCCCTTTCAGATGCCAAACTTAGGTTGTCCACTTTGCTTCTAACTCACTAACTATAGATTGGAGGTTCCAATGACTCCTTCCTTGGGTTTGATTAATTTGCAAGTGTGACTCACAGAACTCAGGGAAACATTCTATTTATTAGATCATTCGTTTATTGTAAAAGGCTATAACTCAGAAAGAATCAGATGGAAGAGATACGCAGGGCAAGGTATAGGGAGAGCTCAGAGATTCCATGCCTTTTCTGAGTGCACCATTTTCCCCAATTCTCTATACTTTGCCAAACTGGACGCTCTCCAAATCCTGTCCTTTTGGGTTTTTCTGTAGTCTTCATTACATAGGCAAGATTAGGTAACTCTTGGCCATTGGTGACTGATTCAACCTCCAGCCTCTCTCCACTCTACACCCCAGAGGTCGGAGGTGAGACTGAAAGTTCCAACCCTTTAATCCTATGGTTGGTTCTCTTGACAACCAGCCCCCATCCTTGGGTTCAGTCCAAAATTACCTCATTAACATAACAATTTATTACTCTCATCACCTAGGAAATTCCAAAGGTTTTAGCAGCAGTGTCAGAAATGGAGACAAAGACCAAAGATGCACTTTTTATTATAAATCACATCACAAGGCTTTTACATAAAGTACCAATGCAGCAGGTCATCCTGTTTTGATCACTCTTTTTCCCTGAGAACTTACCCTCACTTCCAGATAAGCTGTTTCCTGCAGAATGGATTGTTTCAGATAATGAGTTCCCACCATGAGGCAGGAGCTAGTGGAAAAGTTCCTGGAGAAGACTGAGAGCTAAAGGGGTCAGCCAGGTGCATGGAGAAGCATCAAGGGTCCAAATTACAGTCCACTTCCAAACACCGAGTCTGCTGAAATAGAGGCAGGTTCTGCATCAAAATGATGAGACTAGGTGTTCTAAGGCCAGCCAGGTGGGAGTTTCACAGAAGCAGACTGGGGACAAGTCTTAATGGGCAACAGAGTTAGGATGGTGTAAAGGGCTATGGACAAGATGGACAGCACGTTTCACTCCTTCCAATAATCTCTGCATTGTTATTACACAGGATTTGGGCTCTCCAATATTTGTACACATGTGTACACACACAGACAGAAATGTTGGTGTCTAAAGGGAATTTGGATTGTATTAACCAGTACAATTGGAAAGAGAATCAAGAATCTATTAAATTTTTCAAGTATTATTATTATAAAAAAGCACAAACTACTGAACATTAAAAGTTCTGTAGAACTATATTGCTTAAAAAGTTAGGTTAGTTCTAATCCCAACACTAGAAATAATCATTGTTATCCATCTGGTGTCTATTCTTTTTCTAGACTTTTTTCTATGCATCACTAATACAAAATGAACATATATACACACAACTGCACTTACAGTTTATACAGGAATTAGACCAGGTCTTAATATTGTTCCATAATTTCCAAACTGCAGGACTGAGTGCCTAAAATAATAATGGAAGTTTATTTTCTTTGGTATGTTCTCCTTTCACATTTCTTTTCATGCACACTAAAATATTAAAAGAGGCTAAAATATGAAAACTAAAGACCTAATTATAGCATGATGCAAATTTTAAAACAATGACACTTCTACAAAATCTCAAGTGAGGGTGCAAATGGTATCATTAGTAGCAAAGATGATAATAGTTAAGAGGTAACATTTATTGAATTTTCACTCTCTGCCAGACCCCATTTTGAGCAATTTACAGGAATTAGTATATTTAACCAGTGATGAGGAAATCTAAAATGCAAGGAGCAACTGGGCAGTTAGAGCAACTTGAGAGTGGTGCAGAAGGAACTTCGTGTGATGGAGTAGGATGTTAACAATGTCACCAAGTCCTAGATAGAGCCTGTGACACATGGCAGTATGCAGAGCATATAGCTGAAAAGGGGGGTATAGCCCAGTGGAAGAGCACATGCTTAGCATGCACGAGGTCCTGGGTTCAATCCCTAGTACCTCCACTGAAAAAATACTAAAATTTTAAAAATAAAATTAAAAAAGGAATGCAGAGCATTTAGGGAAGATGATGTCATTATCTTTTTAAGACCAGGTGTTATAAATTGTACAAATACAATCTGTTCATTAAATCAGTGGTAATAGCTTACATATCTGTCATTTAATTCACAGTGATTATAAAAATAGCAACTTTGATCTTTCAATTTCTCATTCTTAATGAAGTGTTTAATTCACAATGAAACAAAAACACCTTTACAATAATAATAATAACAATAATAATAATTTATATGAAATCACTTAAAAATCATCGGTGGTACATAAAGCTGGGATGGTATTTATAAACCACAATCTTTGCAAATTTAAAATGCTGTCTAGAACTGATAAACTTGGCCAATATAAACCTGTTAGAAACAGTATAAACTCTTTAAAGTCTAGTATTTCTTCCAACATTGGTGCATTTTGTTTGTACATCTGGGATCTGTAATTTCGGTGGAATAGAATTGAAAATTGTGTTCGAGTTTTTCTTCCCCTCAGAGTCTGTAAAACTCTGCAAATTAACTCAGAAAGTGATTCAGCTTATTTCCTGGAAAGTCTGGTGGGAAACTTTATGAAAGTGTTGAGAATAACAAAGAAGACAGAGCTTTGGGGGGAAGTAAAATTAAGTAAGCGAAGGACCGAGAGAAAGAAAATTGGGTATTCTCAGGCTGAGAGCTGTTAGAAATTAGGAGCAGATTAGAGAAGTCAGTCTGAAGAATTTGCTTTACCAGATACACAAGGAGTGGGCTTCTCCTTAGAAATAAAACTCATGAGTGCACATCTGCAGTCTTGAGAACCGCTAACTGTTTAGTGTGGAATTAGCACATTATTTTAAAATTCTCCATTTCCACATGTTACTCTTCTTCTGTATCAGAATATTTAAATGCTATTTTGAAACATAAAATAATAATTACTGTATGACAAGCTACTTCTTGTAGTCTTTGACGTAAAAACCTTTAGAAAGTCATCCTGATCGAGTGTGACACTGCAAACTTAATCTACATTTTTCTAAGCCTCACCATCCTCTCTCTTATTCTGTATTTTATTGTATCTATTTTATTTTTTATTGCGGTATAGTTGATGGATACGTTTCAGGTGAATGACAAAGTGGTTAATAACTTTTAAAGGATCTATTCCATTCATAGTTATTGTAAAAATGGCTATGTTCCCTCTGTTGTACAATATATCCTTGTAGCTTATTTATTTTATTTTATTTTTTATAGTCTATCTAGTGTTTACTTTATGTTATGGCAGATACACTTGAATTTCAAAAATTTAAAATAGATATAAAAAGTGAATAAGGACTAACATTTGTATCAACAGTTGATAAATGTCTAAGATTGTTTATTGTATAGGAAGGTAAAATGATAGTGCTAGTAGCACAGGGCACCATGGAAAGTAGTCTAAAGATTGTCACCAGGCTTTATACAAGCAACACCACATGCTGCTGTTTAGAATCGGGGGACACAGCTTCTAATGTTAAGCAGTCCTTTATCTTTTTAATGTTATACAGTGTTATAGTAATTAGTTTGGCAAATGTTTCAAAATAAAGTGTATATGTATTCATAACATCACAGAAATGCACATCCAGTTTTGTTTTCAATAAGAACCATAGGTACAGGCCAGAACTCCTCCCTGTATGAAATAATTTACACACAGATGAATGCCCTAATATCACTCCCTAAAATAATCACTAAAGGGGAGGGGAGAGCTCAGTGGTAGAGTGCCTGCCTAGCAGGTACAAGGCCCTGGGTTCAAGCCCCAGCACCTCCATTAAAAAATAAATAAATAAACCTGATTACCTTCCCCATCCCCAAATAAAAATAATCACTGAATACAATTCTTTTCCAGAAATAAACAAGCAAAGGGTTTTTTTTTTTCTTTTTGGTTCATTATCAAATATCAAAAACATAGAAATAATGTATGTTTTTCAAACAAACGATACTCTAAAATTATTGGAATAACTTCAGTGAATTCAGTGAACATGCAGCCTAAATCAACAAAGTATACTGAAGTATAATCATATTAGGAAGCCAATGATCAGAAAATACAACCATATAAAAGAAATTTATAATCCACAAAACTGTGTTTCAGGCCTTAAGGTAAAATAGTTCTACAGTTTACAGGTAAAACTGAGGCAACAAAAATGCATGCTCATCTTCAACAAGTAGGTATTTTATGCAGAAGATGGAACACGTCATTTGTGGACAGCATGGTACACATTTCTCAGCAAGACATAAGGAACATAAAATCCCAGAATATCCATTGTCAAGAACAGGGATTCCTGTACAATCATAGCTAACAGTAAATAAACAGATTGTCTATTTCTTGTTGTTGTTTTATCTGCCTCATGGCCAATTTTCAGCAGACTGGAGGATGCAAGAGCCAGAAATTCTTCAAGCCGCTCTTCAATGCTTCCTTCATGAACTGTAAACAAAGCTGCTTTGGTTGATGGCTTTGGCCAGGCAATGTACCTGCTGCAGTGCCCTTCTATAGCAGGGCTATACTGAGACATCACATTGCTGGCCAGTGTTGGCAAGGAAACTGCCACAAAGACCATGAGGAGGCATGCAATTTCATATTCTTCTTCTAGACTTATGTTTTCTGATTTTTGTGAGGAAAGAGCTACCACCAAGGCAGGATCAGTCTCACAAGCAGCTGATGGTAACTCACACACATTCACTGCAGCCTTCACATCAGTTTCCCTTGGAATGTGACCTTTGAAATCTTCATTAACTTGCAAGAAAAGGAATGTGGTAGGACAAGACAGCTCTAAGCGCTTCTTGTGCCAAGGATCTGAAGAATAAAATTTCACCAATTGTTGTCATCCTTTTCAAAACACTTTCAACAGATTATTGTCTTTTAAAGAGTGCAGCCGTCTGGTTGGGTTTGTCAAAGCTGGTCCTCACTTGTATTAGCACATCAACATTTTCCGCTACAAGTTTTTTAAGTTCAGCAGCTTGTGATGAAATACGCCACATAAACCTTTCACTTAGGAACTTCATAACATATGGGCCCAGCAGTTCTGATAACAACCTCATTTCTGATATGTCATAATTTTCCTCTTCACTAAATGTTAATTCATTTTCTGTAGGTAAACTCACAAATGCTTTCATGCAGGGAAATAAGCTGTATGACCATTGCTGACTTGTCTTAACAAAGTTTCCAAATTCCAATCTGTGTATACACTTGTAATGGTTGGCTCTCCACGACTGTCTAAATGTTGTTTGTTGAAGAAGAACATTACTAAATACTCTTGTAGTATCAATTTGCACATAGTTTTCTATCGACTGGAGTACAGTCACGTATGCTCTTACACTTGTTAGAAGCTCTGATGGTTTTGCAGTTTTCTGTGTGGCTTGATTATACATAGTCATTCCAACAAATGACTTAGCAAAGTGGATTTCCAAATGAGAAGTCAAATATTCTCGTGGGGTAAAGGTATGTTCCCAAACCACCATGTTTTGGATACATAATTTATGGAGAAACACAACTCAGAAAGTGAAGCGTGCAATTTATCAAGGTTGGTCACTACCAGTCTACTTTTCCTCATGCTCTCAACTCCTGGTTTTTCCCTTTCAGGTTCCTCTTTCTTACCAGTCTGGTTTTTTGCTTCTTATTCACTGCTTGACTAACTGTATTTGCACAATGCTTGGGCAGCAACTGGTCACTTAATGTACACTGTTCTGCACAAATATCAGTGATGAGATTTCAAGCTTGTTTGCCCATTTCATCAAGAACATATTACATAAGGAAAGACTGTGATCTCCAATATGAGGTCACTCTTCTGGACACAGTTCATGTGTGCAACTCATAAAATGAGTGCAAAGTAGTGGAAATGCAATTGAGTATCTTGACTGAGGGTCATCTTCTCAAAAGCACGACAATAAAAACAAAATTTGGGGAGATCTCATGTTTGCACCAACATTTCCACCAGGGAATCTACCATTTTTGTGTGAAAAGTTATTGTATTCATCATCTCTCCAAGTTCTCTGTGATCTGAAAGGCTAAGTGAAGCCTTAGAGACACTAGTATATGCCTGTAATCTAAACCAGTCTAATCTCATTCCTCTGAAATCAAATGCTGCCCCATCTTTCACTTGTTTTACACTTAAAGAAATCATAGTGTTAACACAAGAGGACATGATGATCGATTCATCTTCAGGACGAACAGAAAGATTCTGCACAAGTTTATTGAGGACAACAGTATCAAAGCCAGAAAGGTACTGCACATAATACCTCTGCATTACATGTCCATATTTCCTTACACGTGCTCTAAGCTCTTCTATGTGAAATATTAATTCAGCAATGTGCTTACTTATCAAGTCATCTGCACTCTTCTTTGGCATGTTATCTGCATGATGAATTAGCCAGATAATTTCATCATGCCATAAAATAAAATGCCATAAAATGCCACAAAAACAAAAGTGCCTTGGGACCTAGCAAGCCAGGCTGATCAGAGAGGACAGAAGCCAATTGTTTCAGTGCAGACCTTAAAAAGTTGCATCTTTCTCTGCGCATTGAACCAGCATGTGACACAGCTGCCTCTTGGCATTCTTTTACTTCATTAACCCACTTATGATAGCCTTGTATGTTTACAAAAAACTCTTCCGCAGCTTTGTGAATGTGGAAACCTTCATCCCAAAAGACAGAGATGCAAGAACTACTTGGAAGAGCTAGCTTCCAAAGGTTCAGTGCTATCGCATCAGTTTTGGGATCCCATGGCACAAAATAAAGCCAAAGAGAATCCATTTTCCCATGGCATCCAAAGAGAGGTACTCACAAGGCATAGTGTCAGGCTGTGCCGGGTTAAGCGTTGCAGTCGGTGCACTGATGAGACCCAGTAATTGGACATTTCTCCACTGGTCAGCTGAAAGATTCCTTCCGTACACCATCTGAAGAGAAGTCACTGCGTCTGAAAGAGATTGGCTACGGAACACAAATTCTTTCAACTTCTTTAAACGGTTTCATACTCCACAATCATCTGACCAAAGCATGGATGTGTATTCTCGGTCACTTGCTCCATGGGTCATTTCATGAGCATGGTTGTATAATCCAGTGATTGCCTTCCTTTCTTCAATTCGGGACAGCAGTATCATTGGTGTTGTATAAGTTATAATCAAATCTAAGTAGTTCTTTGTTAAACCAAAGTTAACAGTAATATCAAAGAAGACTTGGCAAATATCAATAGTATTCAGCAATTCACAAACATGGTCCCTAAATTCCATAATATCTATAAATGTGAAGTAATATGATGCCAGCTTTTTCAGAATCTCTGATTTTTCTTTCTGCAGTTGTGCAAACTGTTGATTGTTGCTGCGAGTTTCTACTGCAGGGAATTTTCTGACTATGAAGTTCACAGCTGATTCCAGGTTTTTGTCAGTAAGGCAGAACGGTTTTGCCTTAAGATCTCCACAAGCCTTCCTGATGTTGTAGGGGCGGGTGAGCGTGCGGACCCTGGCAGGCGCTAAGAACGGTGAGCCTCTCAGCCAGCTTCTGCTGACAGGGCTGCGGCACGGAGCGCGACGTCGTGGTGGCGGCGGAGCCACCCAGTCGCCAGCCCGCGGCCTCCGCAGCCGCCTCTGTCGGGCCTCCTCCCTTCCCGCCCGCGACCTCCACCTCAGAGCAGCGCGCCCCGAGCCCTCGCGGCCCCATCCCGCGCAGGCGACAGTGGCAGCCTTGGCGGGCGCCCGGGACTCCTTTTCCCGCTGCAGCCCGCGTCCGGCAGCCTCGGTCTCCCGTCCGCCGCCCGGCGTCCCGCCCACCGCCCCGCGTCCCGCCCCCGCGTCCCGCCCCCGCGCTCTCCGCCCCGCCCCGCCCCTCTCCGCCGAGCCCCG
This sequence comes from Vicugna pacos, assembly GCF_048564905.1. Classification (NCBI taxonomy): domain Eukaryota; kingdom Metazoa; phylum Chordata; class Mammalia; order Artiodactyla; family Camelidae; genus Vicugna; species Vicugna pacos. The sequence goes on along the minus strand of NC_133010.1, from coordinate 2,448,408 downwards.
CCCCTCTAGCCGCCCTCCGGGCTCCCCCACTAGGTAGGTGTCTTATTATTTTATACATAGCAGTTTGTACCTCTTCATTCCTCCCGACTCCTGCGCGTCCCCTTCCCTCTCCCCGCTGGTAACCACTAGTTTGTCCTCCGTATCTGTGAGCTTGTTTCTTTTTCTTATATTCTCTAGTTCAGTTTATTTTTTAGACTCCACATGCACATGGTGTCGTACAGTCTTTCTCTGTCTGACATTTCAGATAGCATAATACCCTCCAAGTCTTATTCTGTATTTTAAGTGATTTGTGTGTTTGGGTTCCTTTCAGAAGGATGTTCATAGGAGTACTTGGGCACAGCCAATGAAAAGAATTGTCATATAGAGCTTGGGGCTGTAGACCTAACCCTCTCAAGAACTTCACTCCAAAAATACAGTTTCAAAGCATGTAAAATACATGAAGCCAACATATGTCTATTTTCATTCCCAATGAGATACACCTGGATAAGTTTGTGTCACGGATGAAGGTCACTGTTCTCCCCTTTTTCCTTTTGGAAGTAGCCTTGATATTTTCCCTTCAAGCTAAGTAAGGGTAGATTTGGCAACTTGTGTATTCCTCACTTAGTTTGCATGCTTGGCCTGAGTTTTTTGCATCACTTTAAATAACTGACTTGATGGAACATGCATTTTTATGTCTTTATGGACATGTAAGATACACATTTACTATCAATGCCCCCCCTGTCATTTGTACAGCAGAGGATTCTTAGCTTCTTTTATCCACATATCACCAATTTTATGCCCATTAATCCTGCCTTCTGAGGAAAAGAAAGGGGGTGTTGCTAACTTTATCTTTTGGTCATTACCTCTCCCATTCCACCAGCAGGAATTCTCTGTGAAGATAGTTTGGTCTCCCGTGATCTGGAAAACCACTCAGAGGTTACTTTCCACTGCTGATAGAATTGTTCCACCAGACCAAGGGCACACACTTAAATCTTCTGCCAATTTATTGAACTTGTAATAAAGCAATTTGCCCAGAAATGAACATTTAACCTGTGAATCATTCCATGTAGTTAGTAAACAAAACTGATAACAGTTTCCAGAAGCCAAGGGATGTCTTCCCCAGCTCTATACTAAGTCATCTCTGTTCTTTCTCTTCTATAAACCTCATGACATCCCCACATTTGTCCCATTTTGCAAAGGAAGAACACAAAGGAGTTTCAGTGGCTTGACCAAAGTCACATGGACAGTGGGCCAAGTCAGCCTTTAAACTTGTCTGTCCTTCAAATCCTGGCTTACTTGACCTTCCACGTTCTTACTTGGATGAGCAGTCTACTGATCAGTTCCACAAATCATCAGAATCGAATGAAGACTGTATATTAATCCAATAATGTCATCCTTTCCTGAGTTAAATGTTCACACCATCATGGGGACAGCTTCTGCTTACTAAGTACTGATTATGGTCCTGGCACTTGACTGGACAGTTCCTCATACTTTCATTTACCTGTAATGATAGCTCTGCAGGTGAACATTATTCTCTCCATGACTCTAGGTAAAGGCATTGACACCCAGGTTGGAAATCATCCTTGGTCACACAGTGAACCTGGGACAGGGCCAGGATTCAGCCCATCCCTGCTGCTGATGCCACAGTGAAGTTTTCATGGAGCTGATGGTGCTGTTTGATGCGAGCCAACATTCTAATTCACTTTGCCCTTGACCGACCAATGAGATTCTTTCTTTCAGCACATGTTGACTTGACTTTCTAACACACCACACCCAATCAATCTGGGCAGAGCTTTAAAGGCAGTAACCAAAAGAGACATTTTGAAGGAGTAGACTTTTGATTCCGTTTTTTTTTTTTTTTTGGCACGGCTAAGTAGATTTTTTTTAATTTTTATTTTTTAAGGAACTCTACCTTTTGCTTTGGGACAGAGAATCTCAGAAGAGTCTTGCACATGTGTGGGTCAGTAAGTGCAAATTTCAAACCTTAGGGCCTGCCATTTAAAAAAATTAATCTTTCACGTGAAAATACACTAAAATTAAATATGGAGGTTTAACTTGCCTTAAGGGGTGGAAAGTAGTTTGAAAATCTTGTGGTTTTCTTTGACTTGACCTGAATGTATATTTCTACTGCGAAAATTGCCATTTGTGCCTGGAGAGTCTCAGAGAACTGAGGGGAAGCCACTTACTCCAGAACACCTAATACAGTGCCATTCACACATTGAGCGCTCAGCACATATGTTGGTGTAGACTTCTTCCCCTCAATCAAATACATCAAATCCATGCCTTATAATAATGAGGCTTCAGCCTTACTTTGTCAACCAACTCCCTGCGGAGGCCTCAGTGTGGAAACAATATGGCGGGTTGACCTGACTGAATTAGGTTTGGCAGCTGGACCCTCCTGTATATAGCAAAGCTGACTGACCTTCACCCTTCAGGTTTTTCCAGGCCATCAGAGCCCAGATTTACTGCTGAGCTGAAAAGACACTACCCAGCTTCTGAGATGAGGGGCAACTTTGGGGCCAGTTCATTTCTTCACAGCCCTCTTTTGGATTGTCCTCAGATGCCACCAGATATGGACTTTCTTGTGGTCTCTGCAAACTTCCAGGTTTAGCTCAGTTTCCATTTCCTCCAGAGCCTCCTGAATTACTCAATCCCACATGGCTCTCCCATCTGCAGACTCCCGTCAGCCACTAATTATAATGTATTGTTATTTTATGTCCCGTCATTTCATCTCAACTGGTTTCCCCTGCACATGCATGCTGCCCAACACTCCTGTTATGCACCACAGCTCTGAGGAGCCAGCAAATGACAGTCAAAGTCTATTCCTATAGAAATGCTTGAAAATGCATTATTACTCATGGGCCCAAAAGCCCATGGATCCTACCATTGCCCAAGTAAACTAGCAGTTATAAGACATGTATCTCACACAAGGGGATTTTCAACTTTTCAATATACATGCAACCCGCTTAGGTGAGTTCAGACTTTTTTTTTTTTTTGGAGTCATCTTTTCTAAGGAAAACAAACAAACAATCACCTCCTTCAGTTATATTCTAGACCAAGTGACCTAGAATCCCATTCTATAGGAATTTGTATTTTTGGAATTTGTATTTGTAAAATTTTTACCTTCCTTCAATCACTTCAGGTATTTTAAAATGTTATGAATTTAAATTTGGTTTAGATGCGAGGTTAGTTGCATATATATTCTTTAAAAATTGTTTTAAAATGAGATAACATTTACATACAGTATATTTCACTGTTTCGAGAAGAGTTTTGAGTTTTGACAAATACAGGCAGGGATGTAACCACCAACACGGCCCAGATACCGAACAACTTCCATCACCACCTATAGATGAGTTGGAAAATCATAAAAGCATGCAGAAGAGTGATAAATTACATTTAACCAAGCATGGTATTGGAAGCACTTCTCAAAGGAGTTCAGTTTATTTCAATAATATTTATTAATGTTGCTACATCAGGATTCCTGCTGGGGAAGCACTTTACCTAGATGGTGCAGACTGTCTTACCCAAGGCCAACTCTAAATCCCCTTTGGTGTGTCCTCCTATGCTTTAGAGGCTAGACAGCTAAAAATTTTCAGTGTGGCTTCTGTGTGTGACCTAAATTCTGCTAAGCAAGTGCACCATGGAAGACTTGGAAAGAAGAAACCCAAAATACGAAGAGGCAGCCACAAGCACAGACGGACTTTTGGGAAAATTTTGGTGGCATGAGTGTCGTCATAGAACAGAAGGGACCATGGGTTTTTGTTGAGTCCCATTTTGCCAAAAAGCCTTTTTTTTCCCTGCCCCTATCATCTAGCATCTGGATTACTAGAAAATCTACAAGATAATTGTAATAAATTCCTTTCTGTATAATAGAGCTGTGAGAGATTATGTCATTTTCTGCTAAAAACTTTGAAAGATACAATAACTGATCTCAGAATGGTTTCAGGCAAGGTAATGGGAGTTGGGATTCTTTACCTGACCAGGTTGGGCTGAGGTAGGGGTAGTCTAGTTGGTAGTACAGATTGGAATGCTGGTAATCTGTAACACTTAATGGTAAAAGAGTTATTCAATTATGACCTTCTCTGAAGAATTAGTGGCAGTGGGATGAGCTGCTCTGCTTCCAACTGAACTGGAAAGCATGAAGCAAGAAATGATAGAGGCAAGTTATCAAATCCTGGTTCAAATCTTGGTCAAAGAACCAGGAAGTTTCTGCAGCTACCCTCCAAAATATCTTACATTCCTTCTAGGCATTGGGTATTACAATTGGGTGTTCGAGATTTACAGATACTAACTACTGTAAAGAAACAACAGATTTCTTCTATATACCACAGGGAACTATATTCAGTATCTTGTAGTAACCCATAATGAAAAAGAATAGGAAAACAGATCTATGCAACTACTATGCTGTGCACCAGAAATTGATGCAACATTGTAAACTGACTAGAATTCAATAATAATAATTTTTAAAAAGTCAGAGCCAGAGACTAGTGGTAAAGTTGCTGAAAAAGCAAGGCAGAATTCGGATCTTTGCCAGGTTTTGAGTAAAAACATGGATATTGATAGGGGAAAAGTTTAACATAGAAATGTCTAATGTGAGTATTTGAAATGATCTAGTTGACTTTGAATACTCTGAACCCCCAGTTGTACAGAATGTCACCAGACGGTTCTAGCAGCCACTTATTCCCCTGGGCTGGTGAGGCTCTTCCTGCTTTATTTGAAAACCATGTAATCAGTTATTTTCCAAGAGAATGCCTATTTTTATCTGTATTCCATCCTACCATTTATGTAACTACAGATATATCTCAGTTTGACTGAAAGGACCTGACCTGAGATTCAAGTCCAGGAGGATAAACTATTTCTAATTTAGACTGGCAAATGCCTGGAATTTGTTTACTGAAGACTAGATACGAGTGGCTGATATGAAATGAAGTTGAGATGCTAAAAATTCCTGAGTTTTACAGAAGAAAAATTAGACAAGCCTATAGAGTTTAAAAAGATGGCATGGGCTTATCAAGTACTAATGGATCACCTATGTTTAAATACATTAAAGATAATAATGAAAAAAATCCATTGAAAATGACTTTGAGAAATGTCATGTTAGGGATGCATTAGCATGTTTGTAAGGAGTTGTAGTGAAGAAACTCTTCAATAAGGCAAGACTAGAGGTGGAAAGTGTTACCCTTGAACTAGGCTCTCTGATAGCAGTGGGACTGATGGGATTCTGGAGTCAAGAAAGAGGTCAAGAAACAAGGCTAGGAGTAGTCACTCAATAATCAGTGAGGCTGGAGTGATCATCAAAATGCTTTGGCAAGCAAGTAGCTTTGGCAGTGGCTACTGAGCAAGGTGTCCCTGGGACTGAATCAGTTGGACAATACATGAAAATTCTACTTGAACATTATAATGAAAATGCTGCTTCTGAAAAGTGGTGGACAGACTTAGGGCAGCCACATTTGCAAACCATGCAAGTGGCTCTTCAGCCTATTCTTGGATATTCAGAAGCCCTAGAAAGAAGGGCAGGTTGGGTGTTTGAAAAAAATGAGTCTTCAAATTATATCACATGTACAATATACAAATCTCTTCCTAGCTGTTCATAAAGCAAACAGTGGAATTCCAATCTCGTGATTTTCCTTTTCTGTCTGCCTGTTTTGGAGGCTTTGGGTTTGTGTAGCCAGTGCATACCATGTGTAAGCCAATTTATCTAATAGATTCTACCTTTGTGTGTGTGTGTGTGTGTGTGTGTGTAGCCTTTATTCTCTGCCAGCCTGTCTCTGTATATGTGTGTGTGTGTATGTATATATAGATATATAGCTATATATATCGCTCTATGGGCTTGAGTTTATACACACACACACACACACACACACACGTATATATATACATATACATATATCTTACTAATTCTGCTTCTCTGGTTGAACTCCAAATGATACAATGGCTCAAAAAGTCATCCTATGTGTTACCTGAGCTGCTATCATGAACTTGTATGCCACAAAGTTGAATGTACCCCACAGGACATCACCACCAATAGGAAATGAAACATACAGTATTAGTGTCCAAGTATGTCTAAAAGACCCCCCTAAACTGTATGCTCAGATGACTAATACTCCCAATGTGTCCACTTCCATAGCTGTACCGTCATGTCTTCTAGCCAAACTATGATCTCATAAGTTGTTCTCATATTATCAATTAACTGTGGAGGAAAAAAATCAGTTTTATTTACAGATGATCCAGTCTAAAGAGTTGGCCTCAGCCAAAAGTGGTCATTCCACTCTTATAGTCCACTGAGGAATACCTGTGTACAAGAGCAGAGATGGGAATCCTCATATTGGGACTAACATAAGTGCTAAATATGATCACTACCCTTCTTTAAAGAAGAGACCCTTGTGCTATGGCTATATTATCACTTCCATGGGTTGTAGGCGTATATAATGGTTTGCAGAGATGGTTAGATACTTGAAATTCATGATGATGTTGGAGTATTATTGACAAGAAAGTTTTGGTAAGAAGTTCATGGGTGAATGGCTTAAAATTGTCCAGAATGTAAGGATATCTGTACCTCAAGTGGATGCTCACCATGATTATCACGGCTCTCGGTAATCATGCGAACATGATAATTGCCTCTGTTGGTGTTATTCAACCACTATTCTCTGCACTCCACATTTATTCAATGGACTTATGAATGAAAGTGGCTCTGGTGACAGTGAGGAGAGTTAGCATAGCCTCAAAGATGGCTTTCTCTGAGTGCTTCGTCTGCGAGTAGCAAAAATTAGTTCCATCACAATACAGTCTTATATCCCAAAGCCCTTAACTGGCAACTCATCTCAGGTCATTACATGAGACCTCTTCTTGCATAGAAGAGAAGGTGGTTTATTTTCACTAGAATAGACAGTAATCTTTGCAACCTGCAAGAATATGGATTTGTCTTCCCTGCATGCTTTATGTAATAATTCTCTACTTGGATTACCATTTCCCTATTCAATATCATGAAATTCACTATAACATTGTTTCTAACCAGCAAACCATTTTACAACCTATCAGGGATATTGAGATCTGCTCTTACGGGATCCAGAGAAGACAGAGCTGGAAATACATAAATTCAAGAGTTGGAAGAGATAATGTGGTGTTATGGAAAGAACTTGACTCTCAGAGCCTAAGAAAGTGAGTTGGTGTCTGATTTCTATAATTTTTTTAGTCTTTGACTCTTGGCAAATTATATATCCTCTATGGGCCTGAGTTTACTTCTCTGTAAAATATGTAAATAGTAAGTAATTCATGAGATTGTTGAGAGTTAAGCAAAATACAAGTGTTAATAGATTTAGCACATGAAAGATAGTTTTTTAATAATTTAAAACAGAGCAAGTTGTAAGAATTCAAACTCTTCTCAACATTCGAGGAATAGCAGAGATAAATTTTTTCTGTCTATATAGGTCTCATTATTGCTTTTATTGTCAACGTATTTTAATCAAGCCCTTAATATGTTCAAGGCATTGTGATTTTATCCAGAAACAGCAAAATAAACACTCTCTGCAAATTTGTTCCTGTATATATATTTCTTTTACTTTATTCATCCTCTTCTACATAATGTGTATTTGTAGAACTTAAATATTTCACCATGTTATGAATACAAATGAAATTACGCCAATAGTAGTAATTTAAATTTCAGTGTTTTGGGCTCCGGTGGCATATTGCAAGGAGTTGGTGCCCCTTCAGGTGTTAAACTCTTCAAATTCAAAAAATATTAGATAAATTGGAAGTTCAGGATTTGCAGAGACTAACTACTATACATGGAATAGGTAAACAACAGGGTCCTACTGTATAGCACAGGGAACTATATTCAATACCTTGTAATGGCTGATAATGAAAAAGAATATGAAAATGAATATATTTATGTATAACTGAAGCAGTATGCTGTACACCTGAAATTTACATTTTTTACAACATTGCAAAGCGACTATACTTCAGTTTTTAAAAGTATGCACAGTTCAGATTTTTTTGGTAAGTTTCAAATATATATTTGAAATTTGAGAGTGAAAAGTTAATTTATTTTGTTCTCTTGCATTGTTTTGTGTCCTCTCATAGCTGAGAGAGTTAGTTGGAAACCTGGCAAAATAAATGGGGAAAAGTGGAGTAGGAAAAAAATGGGGAGAAAACACAAAATTACATATACTCATGCAATCTCTATTATGTCCACTATATGGAAAGAGATGGCAAAAACCACATATATTTATAAAAGAAATATATATATTCATATTCATATAGAGCAAGTATTTGTATTGAAGTATTTAGAAATAGACTTTTCAAGAAGACTAAATTTAGGGAAATACATTCAATATCTTCAATATTCTTTCTTATGGTGAAAAGGAATATGAAAATGAATATATGTATATTCATATATGACTGAAAAATTGTGCTCTACACCAGAAATTGACACAGCATTGTAAAATAACTATACCTCAATTAAAAAAAACACTGAATTAAAAAAAAATTTTTTAAAGGAAGACTAACTTTAAATTTTTCTAATAGTTTCTGTGGATAAAGAAAGCAAATCGCTTTGAAATGCATCTTTTTGTTCTGGAAATAGTTCCTGGAATAACTGTATGGTCATTCAATACAGAACAAATATTTTATTCATTTTTCATAATCAAGATTCTAAATGGTGGATTGATGCCAAGAATGAATCCTTCAACTGGAATGTTAAGTGTTCTTTTTATAAAGGACTTCTCCATGATGAAATCTGAACCTCTACACATGGGGAGGGTTTTTGATTCTCTGTTGGTGTTGGAGGGCAAGGGTTTTTATCTCTCCTACGGAAGGAATTTGACAGCAAAGAAGAGCATCAGATAGAAAGTTTAGGGCCTTAATGCTCTGTTATTAACTGTGGTGAAACCCTGCAGTGAACCCAGGAAGAGAGAGAACACTGTTGTGAGAATATGAACTACGTGCAGGAGACTCGGAGAAAAGAGCAGTTTAGGGCAGAGTCAACTGACGATGGTGGTTAAGAAGCTGGTTGAACATAGGGAGCAAGCAAATGTCCTTTTGATGATCCTCAGAAACAACAGGGAAACATTCTGATGGAGGGCTTGGGTCCCCCAAACTTACCCGTTTGCCCATTCTCAATGTCAGCACTGAACATTCTGCATCCCAGAAAGCCTTTCAGTCTTTGGAAGAGGGGGATGGTTGGTCCCCCCATCTCCTGTAGATATTCTGATATACTTGCTCTAGGCTGGAGCCCCCAGATGACTCTCACATGCAGCCAAGCTGAGGGTCACTTCTGTACTGACAGGTAAAGCTCGGTGAGTGGTCTTGGGCCTGGATTGTGGAGTCCCTTCAATTTTAGGCAAAGGAGAATGTATGTTGTTCTGTGGGGACTCAGTGCTATTTTAGAACATTATGTTATCATGCGTTCAGTTAGAGGGAAGCTGGAAGAAAGAGGGACTAGCAAAGAGTCAGGTGGATAAATGGGCTTAGATTAAGGTGGCAGTAGGAATATGAACATTTTCAAAAGGGAGAGTTAGGTGAAAGAACTTAGACAAAGTGAAGGAAACATAACATAAATTACCTTTCCCTTTTTATTCTCAACAAAACAAAACAAAACAAAACAGGACTCGGGCAGGTATCATCAGCTAATGTCCTGTAACTTCAGGCTATGTAACAAGTGGTCCCATTTAAAGACGTAGTTTAAGGCTTCAAGGATCTTTCATGATATGACCTTGTATTATGATGCCATAAAAGGGTACAAACCAGCACTAGCCTCTCATGACCTTCCTTTGCCAGCAATCCCTTGGAAAGTAAATATTTTCTTTGCGTGTGTACATTGGTGGTGATTGACAGGAGAACATCGCCTGGCTGGTTAGAGCAGAAGGGAGCAACAGCACACATTTTTTCTTTTTAAAATAATTTTTGGGAGGGGACAGGAAGGGTAATCCAGACATGAAGCCCCCAGGGTCAGGGCCCTTCTTCTCAGTGCCCACCTTCCCCCCAGTCTCACCTTCCCTGGGCTCTTCCAGGCCACGCTCTGGCGCCTCAGCCTTGGCTCCCCTCGAGCGAGTCTGGTGCAGCACGGAGCGCATGTGGATCTCCAGGGTGGAGCTCTGGTTGCAGGAGAGCCGGCAGACCGTGCACTTAAAGGGCCTGTCTGTGGCCGCGGCGGTGGTGGGCGCAGTGCCGGCTTCTCCCCCGGCTTCTCCCCCGGCAGGGCTGGAGGGGGGTCAATGACAGCCTTCCTCATCTTGTGCAGGTGGGAGACCTGGTTATAATGGACCAGGAGGATGTTCTTTGTGAAGGACTCCTTATACACAGTGCACTTACAGGGCCGGGCAGGGTCGAGAAACTTGTCCCGGGCAAAGCTGGTGCTCCTCCCATAGGTCAGAGGGTGGCGAGAGTGCTCCTCCCATAGGTCAGAGGGTGGCAAAAGCTGGTGCTCCTCCCATAGGTCAGAGGGTGGCAAGAGGAAGAGGAGGGGCTCCCCGCCAGCCTCCTCTTCCTCCTCAGCCATGGTGGGTGGAGGAGCCACTTCGTCAGCTTGGGCCTCAGGCAGAGGGGCTGGAGATGGGGCGGGAGAACGGGCTGGAGAAGGGGGCTGGCCTCGGCTTCCCGTGGGCTTGTTGGGGGCCTCGGCTGAGGGCGGGGGAGGCGCACGAAGAGGATCAGGACTGGCTTCGGGGTCAGGCGAGGGCCTTCTGCTGCTTGGTTTCTGCTGGGCGTGGGCTCTGGCCCAGGAGCGGGAGGCTCAGGGCCATCACCCTGAGGGCTGAGAGTGGGCCCAGGCAGCCCTCTGGCGGTCAAGGTCATTTCTACAGTTGTGGCCACCAGCAGCAGCTTCTCCACGCGCCCGGGCAGCACGCTGTGCAGGCGGCGGAGGTGGAAGCGGAGGGCGGGCCGGCGCACCGGGCAGCGGTGCCCGGGCCGCACTGCCTGCCGGGAGAGGGCGTGAGCCCCCACCTGGTGGGGCTCCGGGCTCAGGAGACTGCAGTAGGGACAGCAGAACATCGTGGTCTGGTTGCTGCTGTCTCCAGGAGGGCTGGTCTTGTTCTCTGCTCCTTCAGAAGCCAACTGTTCGGTCTTATTCTGGGCATCTTTCTCAGGGGTGGGTGGCTCAGCTGAGGGGATACTGGGAGCCTTCCCAGGAACCTGGAGCCGCCCATGGCTGAATCTCAGGATGCCCTGAAGAGCCGAGAACCCCTCACCGGCCCTTGGGCCGCTCAGTAGCAGCTGCAGACGCCGCTGGGCCTGGGCGTCACGGTGGGCCCGGTGGGCACAGGGGCTGCAGCACCGCCAGGCGGGGAGGCGTCTCCCAGGCACACAGCAGGCCGCGGAACAGCCCCAGCTCTGCCCCCCACTGCTGCCCCTCCATCTCCAGCAGAAACTTACAGATCTGGCTGTCTTCTTCATGGGCCGCACCCCAGGCATGCAGCTGCATCTTCTTGCTGTTGGACTCAAAGTCACATATGTTGCAGCACAGGTGCGGGGGGGGGTGTACAGACCCAAAGGGAGCCCCATCTCTCAGGGGCACTGGGGAGGGGGTGCCAATGGCCCCACGCCCTCCCTCAGGTGGGCCGCCAGCTGGTACTTCTGAGCGTGTTTGTCGGCCTTCAGGTGGAGCTGTAAGTTGGCCTTTAGCTGGGTGCCATAGCAGCAGAGCTTGCAGCGGTGGGTGTCACCGGCCACCTTCTTCCACTCGGCCCCTGGGAGGCTCCCACCCACACTGCAGGGGCAGAGCAGCAGCTCCAGGCCATCTGTGCTGAAGGCCTGGCACACGAGGCAGCAGAACACCTTCAGGGACGGGCTGTCATCTGGAGGCAGCGAGGTGGGCAGCCCATCAGAGAAGCAGCCTAGGAGCTGACTTGGAGGCATGTGGGCGTCCGGGGGCGGGGAGCTGCCAGGGCAGGCGTGGGGACCTTGCAGGCAGGCGCTCCAAGGTGGTGGAAGCCGTTGAGAAGCAGTTGCGCTTCCAGGGGCTTATCTGGCCTCAGTCCGGGGCCAGGCAAGGAAGCCTGAGGCTGCCCTAGGGCCTGCAGTCTGAAATACTGGAAGAGTTCCGGGGTAGGGGGGTGGGCGCAGCCCCGGCCTGGGGCGGGGGCCTGGCCCCGCCAGCCCGGGCAGCAGTCCCAGCGGCAGCCCCTGGTGCGGCATGAGGACGTTCCGCATGTGCTTCTCTGAGGTCATGTGGGTGCGCAGGTTGCGGGAGTCGGTGTCATAGCTGCACACCTGGCACTGCCAGGAGTATTTGGTTTTGGGCTCCTGGTCCTGAGGAGGGTGGGAGCACTGCCTCTGGGGGGCTCTCCTGCCCCCCCAGGCCCCCCTGGAAGCCCTGCAGGTGGGCCAGGCGCTAGTCGGACTGCGTGTGGATGTGAGGCTGCCCTTGGTGGAGGTGGAGTAGCTGCAGACGCCTCAGCGGCGGGGCATGTAGCCGTGGTGGCAGCTCCCTCCCTGGGCGCGGCGGAGGTGGGGGGGCAGCGCTGCAGCAGCTGGGGTCTGCTGCCCTCAGGCTGCTTCTCCCGCATGGGCACTTCCAGGGTCTGCTGGACTTGTGGTGCCAGTTGCACTTGGAACACTTGAGCGTCTTGCAGGAGTTGCACGAGCGTAGCAAGGACGTGGCTGGACAGACTGAGGCCCTGGAAGGTTGTTAGGGCAGGGGTATCGTGGTCGGCTAGGCGAGAGGGCTGGGGTGGGTCACCAGGGTCTTCGGGGGAGCCCACAGGGGCAGGGAGAGTGCCCCCTTCCTTGGAAGTGAGTGAGCTTTGGTTGAGTGGGGGCAGAGCCCCCATCCTCTTCTTGCCCCTGGGGGAACAAGTCTGGCCCTGCCTCGCCTGCTGCCGTAGGCAATTCTTTGCCTTGGGTTGGGCTGGGGTCCCAGGTGGCTGGGGTGGTTGGAGCGGAGGATGGGCTGAGGGCCAGGACTTCTTCCACAGGGCCTCAGGGGGACCATCCTTGGTCTGGGCTGCATTCACCTCCATGTTCCCAGGGCTGCTGTCGTTAAGAGGTATTTCTAAAGGGGGACGAGCAGGCGATCTTGGTTCCAGAAAGCTTAGGAGGGCCACGTAGCCCTCACCCCATCCCGGAATACGGCTGGGTTGCCCAGCAGGCCCTGGTGTTGAGCGGGGGTTAGTGTCACCCCATGAGACTGTGTGTGGCCCACAAAGGCCTGGGGCCGCCTGAAACCCAGGTGGCACAGGAGGAGAGCCAGAAGAGCACCCTGGGGTCTCCTCCCCTGCTCCCCATGGGGCCATCTTTGGGATCTCCAGGTGGGTATGGGACCAGCTGGTAGCTCCAGAAGGCTCCATCCCTTCCCTTACAGGTGGCTGGAGATGGTGATGAGGTATCGTGGGACAGAATTTGGTCAGAAGAGCTAAAGCCTTGGATTGGGTCAAAGCCATGCTGGATGTGAAGGGTAGTGAGGTGTGCAGGGGGTGGGTGGGAAGGAGGGGTGCTAGGCTCTTCCTTGATGCCTGCCTCACCCCAGGGGAAGCCCTTTGGTAACAGGAGTTCACTGCCATCTGGCAGGGACGGCTTGGCCTCCAGGCAGGCCTCACCTCCAGCTGTGAAGAATAAGTGGTCGCTGAGGTCCACAGGAGGGAGCCCTCCTCCTTCCTCCTGCTCCTTGTCCTCTTCCACCCTCAGGTCCTTTGATGGGAAGCCCCCACAGCCAGGCTCTTCTTGGCACCCCCTTTCTCCTTTGGTGGGATGAGGCCACAACCTGCCTCCAGGGGCTGGCCCCCGGCTCTGAGGCCCTCATGCTCTCAGAGGTGGAGAGGGCAGCAGGATCTGTGGTGACAGGGTCTGAGGGGGTGCTGGGGGAGGAGGTGTCCAGAGGCGGGGACGGGGCATTGTGCCCACGGGACGGGGTGGTGCCGGAGGTCGAGGGTGCCTTAAGGGTGTCCGTGGCAGATGGAGGAGAGCTGGGGGTTCATTTCAGGGTGACAGCCAGGACCACCTCAGCTGGAAGCAGGGATGGGAGTCAAACCACAGCCACCAAGCAGCACGATGTGGGGAGGGGAAGGGGTGGGTCTTGGAAGGGACTTCTCCGATGTGTTGATTCCTTTTTCCCGTCCTCCTCCCTCCCTCCAGCCCTCACTCTGGGGTGTCGGGGTCGGAGATGGAAAAAAAAAAAATAAATTCACAGCAGTGAGGGAAGTGAAGGAAAATAACCAATGCTACTTGGCCCTGGCTGAAGTGTTTTCCCGGCTTCGTGAGGGGGTTTCCATTGATTCACCCTGGGCACTCGCTTGCTCCCTGCTGCCACCTCCTCCTCGTCCTCCTCCTCCTCCTCATTCACTGGCTGGAGCCAAGGCTTCCCACACCAGCAACAGCACATTTGAGATGTATTTCTGGGCCAGAAAAATCTACTCACACTTTCAGAAACACACAGCAGACACTGTATTCTGCCCTCATACACAATTACACACTCACATTCACACACACATACACAGGCACACACTCTCACACAGTCACACACACAGGCACACATTCATACACACACCTCTATATCTTTATCAAAGTCAAGCTGGCTGTGAGCACAGAAGATTTGAAAAGGAAACAGAAAGAAAAAGTCAACTTTGCTTTGTTGAATTTATATGAAGCCCTATTGACAAGGGTATTGATGTATCCCAGGTAAATAATTTCATCTCCCATGAAATCCTGTTGCCCCTACAGTAGTTACCAACGAAACTTTAATCTAGTGGTCCCCAGGAGGTGGCAGGTGGCAAGATATCAGCTCCTGCGATCAAAAGGGGACTTCTAACCCTTTAACAGCTAACCTCATGTGAGGCAACTGACTCTCCAGTTTCCTCTGCTAAAGAGAAAATTATCAGTTTAAGCCTTGGGCAGAGACTGTCCTGCCTTTAAGGAAAGGACAAAATGTTGGGAACAGGGAAGAGAAAAAGATACTGAGTTAAATGGGCCCTGCAAGTAAATTGATGATTCTGGTGTGAGCGTGAAAATAGGAATAAGAATTTATATGTAGGTATAAATGTGAATGTAGTTTTATATTTATTTATTTATTTATATAAATATTTATATATATATATATTTATTTATATATCTCCATACATATGAATATAGCTATAAATACAAATACAGATTAATCTAAAGAAAATAGAGAAGGAAGACCCCTGGTGGAGGGCTGGGGCAGGTTATCTGTGTTCTGAGGATAGGGCATGTGTTTTGCCTGGGGACTCCTAAGAGTTAATAGTCTCAGGTGGGTTAAAAACTGTGAGACTGAAAGGGACTTTAGAGCTGTTGTTTGACTCAGAGAGGTGAGAGATGTCCATATACCGACATTAGTGGTCTAAATGCTAATCTAATAACATAGCATAATAATCTGTCGCCTCAAGGAATAGGACGCCACCCACAAAGCTCTCCGAGAGAAGGTTCACAGATTGAAGGACGTAATTTTAGCCCATTGGAGACCCCACTTCTTATCATCAACGGTGGATCTGGCATTCTGTTCATGTTTTTCCCTAAGGAATGCAGTGAGTGACTTGAGGAGGGAGTACTTCTAGAATGTCTAGAATGTCTTTCTTCCTTCCTGCTGTTACTGGTGTAAATTGCCCTCTGAGTTCTTCTGATCAGAGAGAGTTGCGTGTGGACACCTGGAATGCATTTTGATGACTGCCCTGTTCTTGGAATTTGCCTTGGAGCCTGCATCTTGGAGGGAGGTATATAAATGTGGTACTGTTGTTAAAATGGTATAAATTACAGGGTTCTGGGAAGGTCAAAGCTCAGAGGGAGGGTGGGTGGTACCATCATCCCACAGTGGCCAGAAGGCTCCAGTTTACCCTCTCACAGTTTTCCTTTCCTGGTCCCCCAGCTCCCCTCCAATGTTCTAGTGATTACAAACTCTTGCAGCATATCCTCTTCACTTTCCCTTCCCTCTGGGGCCAGTTTTGTAAATATAGCTGACAGATGCCTGGCATTTTTCCTTTAGCAGTCTGTCTCATCTGACAGATGTCAAAGGTCTCACCGTTGTGATATTCTTGTTACATTGCCTTTCTCCCCCAAACCTGTAATTTTGAAATCAATGGTCTGAGTTTGAGGTTTATTTGGAAACTCAAAGAAGGTTTAAAATAACTAATTGCTTAGAATATGAGTGAATACTAATAGTAATATGCTATTTCTTCCCCCTCTGCATCCTATCAGGGAACTTGCATGCTCTCCATTTTAGCCAAAGGATTGACTCTCTAAGGGTGGAATTTTAGGCAGCATTTAGTTCTGGTAAAGGTGATATTTTCAGGCAAGTGGATATCCAAGGCTGCTGTAAATCAGACCAATTTTCTATAGTGTGTACTGTGTTTATTTACTTTCCCCAGGTGCTTGACATATGAATGCATATGCCTACCTGCCTTCAGAGCCACTTCATGGCAGGGTACAAAGGTGGGACATGTGACTTTGGAGCCTCCTCCTCTGCAACATGAATATAGTACTTTCTCTGTCTGCAGCAAGGGCTGGCCTTGTCTCTTTCCTGTTCTCCAAAAAGTGGCTCCAAAAATGAAAGGAGACAACCGGTACTGGAGAGGAGTTCCTCAGGAGGACAGAACAGGCAGGAGAAAGGAGTGGTCCCAGCCTGCGAGCTCCCTCTGCTGACCTGTCCATGGCCGCGCAGTAGAGGAGGGGCAGCCTGAGACAAAGGACTTCTGCACTGTGCTCCCCACCATGCTGCTTCTTGGGGGGATAAAAGGAGAAGCGGGGGGGGTGGCATCCCTCAGAGGGGATGTGGTTTAGGACTGACTAAATAAGAAAGGACAGTCTGTCCAATTTGTGTCTTTTAGAAAGTTGTTCTCAAGGGTTGTCATTCCAGTCAATAATGTCATCAAAATAAGCCCTGCACACTGGTGACATAAAGAAATATCCAAATGGAGTAGTTCCTGAGGGTGCACTCATAGCAATGGTAATGATAATTCATACTTATTAAGCACTTTATATACATGTGTACGTTTCTGTGTGCATATAAGTACACACACATACAGACATACATGCATAATTGTATGTATATAAATTTTACTCTCCAGAAAAGCCTAGAATTGAGGGTTGTGTTACCCTCCTTTTACAGGTAAATACCCTGGGATTAGTGATTTGTTCAGGGCCAGTTCGAGAATGTCAGAACTAGCATTTGAACCCAGGTCTGTTAATTTCCAAATTCAAACCTTTTCTTTTTGATGTTCTCTTTCAAACAGATTTTGTGAGCACAGGCTGATCCCAAGACAACTCGTCGACTGCAGCTGAAGTGAAGCTAGTCCTCCGCACAGAGAAAAAGGGACGACTTCTGTGCAGACGGTGCACCAACAGCTTTTACATATCGTATTTAATCATCACAGCAACCCAGTCAGGGATTTGTTATTGACTCCTGTTTGTGAAGCGGTACAGTACTGATTCAAGGTACACTGTGAATTAAGGATGGATATGGTAATCTGTAAGTCACTAGTAAAAAGTAACACACGATGAAAAGGCCGATAGAATAGATACAATGGAATACTACAAAAATAATACATAAGAAGCCATGAAATGTGGAGCAAAGGAAAGAGAGAGAGGACAAACAAAAATAAGTTGTAAGACATGAGTCAGCCGTATCAATAATCATATAAATATTGATAGAATAAAAATTCCACTTAAAATGCAGCAAATGTCAGCTTGGGCTTAAATATTAGACCCAACAAGACAACTGATAATTGGGTCTTGTTTTATAATCCAGTCTGATATTAAACCATTAAAAATAAGGATGCAGAGAAGTTGGAAATAAAAGGATTGAAAAAACAATCATAAAAAACATCACTTTAGCTATGTTAGTATTAAAGTAGAGTTCAAGTCAGCGAGTAGTACCAGGAATAAAGAAAGAAAATTGGAGAGTTTACAGAGCCAGATTTAGAAACTTATTCCAATGTTAGAATAATTAAGACAGTGTTATATTGGCCTAAGGATAAACAAATAGATCAATAGAACAAAATATGGTGTAAATCTACATGCACACAGTCACTTAATATTTTTTGCAAAAGTGCCAATATAATTTAATAGGGAAAGAAAAATTCTTACCAAAATTGGTGTTGGGGCAACTGAATATCCATAAAACCCAAAACTTTTATAGGTACTTCACACCATGTATGAAAATTAATTTGAGACCTATAATAGATCCAAATATGAATGCCAAATCACTAGAAGAAAACATAAAGGCAAAAAGTTATGACTCCAGGGAAAGCAAGGATTATTTAGACAGGAAACAAAAAGCACTAACCCAAAAAATAAAAATGTTAATGGTAAATTGATTTTAGCAAAACTAAATGTTTTAATCATTAGGCATAATTAATTAAATAAATAAGCCACAGACTTGGAGAAAATATTTACAATATTTTCTCACAAAGTACTCATATATGGAGTAAATAAATAACTCATTTGTAATGAATAGTAATTCATTCTTAAGTGATAATAAAAAGATTAAAAACCCAATTAAATACATAATGTAGGTGAATCTGCATTTTGCAACAGAAACGAATTGGTCAAGTCAATAAAAGTACAGAAGGTGCATAGATCACCATCAGGAAAATAAAAATTGAAACCATAATGACAGACCCCTATATATTAAAAAAAACATGTTTTATTAAAAATAAAAGATTTACAAAATCAAGTGTTGGTGAGGATACCTCATATATTGCTGGGCCTGTGTAAAATAGTACAGCCACCCCAAAACACACACCCCCCCCAAACTGAGTGTGTATGGTCACAAAAAGGTTTGTACTAGAATGCTTAAGGCAGTTTTGTTCATGAAAGACTGGAAACAACCCAAATATTCATCAACGGGAAAACAGGTACACAAATTGCAGCAATGGAACACTACTAAATAGTGAAAAGGAATAAACTACAAATAGTTTCCAACATATTAGTGACTCTTTAGAAGTGATAGTTGTGTGGAAGAAGCTAGACATGAAAGAATACATACAATATGACTCCATTTATATGAAGTTCTAGAACAGACAAAACTGATGGTGATAGAAATCAGACTTCTGGGAAAAGAGGCTAGTTGGAAAAGGACAAGAAGCAGCATTCTGGTGAGGTGGAAAGGTTCTAAACCTTGACTAGGACAGTTGTGATTACATGACTACAAAATTAAAATGCTATTGGTAGGGATTTGCATTTTAGGCATTTTATTCTATTTTAGTTATCCCTCAAAGTACTGGGGAAAACTCAAAATGCTGCATAAAAGTTAAAATGAGATTATCATTCAAAAATATCCATTGGAAAGAGATTGTTGGCTTCTTTGAGAATAACATGTGGAATCAGAGGGCATAGAGAGAAGGAAATAGGAACACTGAATATAGTCAATTATTTTAAGAATATTGGCTATGAAGGAAAAGAAGACAGACTTGGTGGTAGTGGAAAGGAAATATGTATGTTTATTCTTTGGACATGGGAGAATAAAGATGCCTGATAGATCTGAAATTATCTTTTATTTTCTAGTTGTTATTAGAAAATTAAAAACCTGAGGACAATTAGGGCATTTATTTTTTAGTACAGTTTCAGATTTGCAGAAAAACTGAGCAGTTAGTACAGAGTTCCATATACTCAGCCCCCATAAACTGAACACCTTACCCTGCACTCAACTTCCCTTATTATCCTATCTTGCATTTGCTACAATTAATGAACCAACATCAGTACATTATTACTTACTGAAATCCATAGTATACATTAAGGTTCAATCTGTGTTATACAATTCTGTGGATTTTGAAAAATGCATAATGTCACGTATCCCCATAACAATCTCATGAGGAATAGTTCCCCTATCCTAAAACGCCCTGCGTGTGCTTCCCCTGTCCATCCCTCCTCCATGCCCCTCGGTTCCTGGTAACAGTGATCTCACAGTCACCACACCCTTTCCTTTTCCGAAATACCATGTTGTTAGAATCATACAATATGTCACCTTTTCGGACTGTCCTTTCTCACGTAAATGTTCCCCGCTGTGTATTTGCAGCCAGTCCTTTCTCCTGCCCCCAGCGTCAGGCAACCACTGATCTGTTTTCGTACTACATGGTCTTGTCTCTTCTAAAACTTTTATGTGAATGTGATCATACAACATACAGACTTCTGTGAATGGCTTTGTTCAGCAGCATATCATTTCTCAGATTTATCTCTTTAATGCATGTATCCATAATTTGCTGTTTTTTACTGTTAAATAGTATTCCATGGTATGAATATACCACTTTTCTTGTCCTTTTACCTGTAGATGACATTTGGAGTGTATCGAGTTTTAAGCTATTATGAATAATGATGATAGGAACGTCCATATAAAAGGTTTTATGTAACCATAGGCATCGTTAGATGAACAATTGAAAATTGTTCCATGCAGACCTCAGAAGAACATATATTCTTCAATTGTTCTATGCAGTGTTTCATAATAAATTAAGCTTGTTAACTGTAATTAGAATTCCTATGCGCCCTGGCCGGCGCGTCCCCGCGCGGGCCGGAGGGCCGGGGTCTCCACATGGGGCCGGCGGAGCGGGCGGCGCGCCTCTCCGACCCGGGACGCCCCCTCCCACCCGGCGCGCCCCTCGCAGGCCGCCTGCCCGGGGACCGCCTGCGCCCGGCTCTGCGGGTTCGGATCCCGGCCGGGCCGGAGCACGCGGGGCTGTGGCCGGGAGGGCGGGCCGGCCGGGGAGCCTGGGGTGGCGCGGAGCCTCGCCTTCCTGGCACTCTGCCTTTCCAAATGCTCCCACGTCTCCTCCCCCATCCCACTCGGGCGACACGGCCTCCGCCGACTCTGGCCGGGCAGGGTCTCCGGCTCCCCCGGCTCCGCTCAGAGCCCTGAGGTCCTCCGCCCGGGCTGAGTCTAGCCATGAATCAGGTACAGAAAACTGGTCCGAATCGGAATTCCTCACTTCCTTCCCGCTTCTACTGCAGCCTTGCTTGAGCTCATCTGGGACTTTGGCAGGGGTCTGTGAAAGCCCCCAAACGAAAACCTGTTTTGTCAGTTCACTAACAGGGGGCGCCCCCGCTTCGCTGGGCATTTTCCCCTGACTTGGTGAGGCGCCTTGAAAAGGAAAGGTGCCTCGGCCGCCTTTCGTTCCCTGGCTTAGTGAGACTCGATTGGCTCCGGTGTTGTGTGGGGGCGCTGTGAAGCAGGATCTTTCTGATTCCTTCCTTTCCTGTTATTTTTTCTTTTGCTCGCTCATTGGAAAATGTCCAGGAAAGGGAAGCTGGTGAGGTGGGATTAGAAGCCTGCTGCATTTGCAGCGAAATTCATGTTCTTTCCTTCAATGCAAGAAATGCTAAAAACTCAATCTTCGTATTAACTTTTTTTTTTTTTAATGGATACAAGATGATTTGTTGAGAGCAAGAAAAATGAACAGGAGACAAAATGGAGTGAAAACAGCTTCAGTGGTTTTCTGATTGCTTGATTCTTCTTCTAGCCTTGTTATTTTTTAAAGTTCTAATTGGACATATCCTCTCTTTTCAACATTGGGAAACTGAGATGGAAAGAGTAACCAGACTAGAAGAATGTAGAGTCCAAACAGGGCTGGGCCCTGAACGGGAACTGCATCTAGAGTTTCTTAGAAATGTCAGATTTTAATGTTTGAAATATAATTTCTAGTTGGGCGGGAGAAACTTTACATTTCTTTAAAGAGTAATTGTTCAAACATGTTTATGAAGTGCTTGCCGTGTGCCAAGGAGCATATGGTCCTTTCACATGTACATTCTACATCACTTAATTAGAATTGCCTTGTGAAACTTGTAAAATTGCTTGTTGGTGTCCTAAATTCAGTAATTGTAGTCATCTAGGAAATATGCTAGATTTGAGCAGGACATGTTTTAATCACCTATTACCATTCAGAAAAAAGCTCTGGCAAGTGGAGGACGGTTAATAAAAACCTTTATATTTGAGCATATTTTGCAGTTGTTATTTGCAAAAGGGGACCAAAAGTGTTTGCTACCTTTCTGTGATTAAGAAAGAATCCAGAGAAGATTGATTTGAAGATCAGTTAACTTTGCAATAGAAAAGCATATGTTCTGATGACAAGTGTTGGTGCTAAAAGTGTTGCAGCATTTTGCATAAGCTCATTTAAGCATCGTGAGAATTCACAACTGACAAAATAGTCAGGTTTGCTGACTCAGGGTACATTGCTGAAGGGGGTGGGGTCGGGCAGGAGGAAGCTTACAGCACTGCACGTTTTGAGTTGGGTGATGACTCATCCTGCCCACCGACTGCTACGTGGCCCTTATTTTATACACTGTATTTTTTAAAATGGAAGGCTAAAATGCTGCTGTCTACATTATAATTCTCTCTCATAGAGGAGCCACAGTTTTTCTAAAAAAATAATGGCTTCTTAAATTGCATTTTAAAAGGATATCACATATCCTGCAGGTGGAATTTTGTAACATTTGTTGGGAGAAAAGGTAGAATTAATGTCTGGCCCGTTGCTGCAATTAAATATTTGACACTAAAAAAATTTTTTTAATTGATACTAACAGCTTCTTGATTATTACTGAGAGAGGTTTCTTATCAATTACCTACAAAGAACAGTACTTTAATGGTGTGGATAGAAATTAAATTTTTTTTCATTGGTAATGTGAAAGTTATCTTTATAATGTCTAGAAATTAGTTTAAATAAGTTGCAAAAGCACAGAAATATTTAATCAGATACAGCTCGGAACCCAAGAGTATTTCATTCTGATGGAATTATACATCGTGCTTTCTCCTGATCTGTAGGAATTTGCTGTTTTGATAAAGACAGTTTGAAATAGGTATTGTTATAGGCAGGATTTTTCATCAATCTTTTTCTGAGATAAGCTGAATGTACAGTTCCAAATTTAGGACTTATGTTGAAATTTGGTAGTAAAATTTTGACTGGTTGTAGAAAGCCTTTGTTTATCAGGTTGGCATAAAATAAAATTACGGAGGGAAAAAAAGATTGAGAATAGCAGTTTGTTTTAAAAGTAAGAAGAAAAACCTTCCCACTCCCACGTTTTTATTTGTATGCTTATCTTCTCAAAATGATTTCTTTGAAGAGTTTTGTGGGCATTAAAGTGTATTAATGTAAATTAAATCTTTAGAGAGATTTTGGAAGAATATTACCTGACTTCTATAAAGGAACTTTAATGACATTTAATTCAAACTTTAAAATTTACTTTCTACTAAAGGAAATAAAAAATATAAAAGGATTGTAGAGTTTCAAAGCATCCTATCATTTTCAGGTTGAACATGTATTTCCAGTTTTTTGTTTTATAAGAATATAGGTAATTAGCTGTCATGCTTAATTCAGAATTTGTGAACAACGTGGACATCTTAGCCTGTCTTTTCTATGAGGTTTTTCCTTATGAAACCCTGAGCCTCACAACTGTTATCCCGTTCCGTTTTTACCTTGCCCTCTTGAACTTTGTAGTTCTTTGTAGCATTGTGGGCTCCTTCAGCCTTTTTTGCTGGGTTGTTAATGTCACCCTGAGGCCTGCTAGGGGGGAGGGGGTTTTGGTTGGTTTCATTGCTCAGAGCCCTGACTGAGACTTTACAAAAACAATAATGTTACTATCGCTGGTGATGTTTTCCTGGGAGTTGCTTTTCCTGTGGAGCTGATGCATTTAAAAAGTTAACAGTGGTGTGGGCTTGTCTACCATTGTTTTTTTTTCTTCCATGAACTGCATATTTGGAAAATATAATGCACCCCTTTGTCTCACGTACCTGTCAGCCTTTTAAATCCTTTTCTGAAAAGTACAGAGGTTGAATGTTTATATAGCGAATTACATTTTCCCATTGATTTGCATTTAAATTTGATATGTCTTTTCGTGGGAAAATAAATGGTATCACAGAAATTGTTTGTTAGAATCCTAACGTTTACTTCAGGGAAGAAACTGCCTCTGCAGAACGTGAGAAATCTGTGTGCATTTAATTCTGTACCACCATAAAACTATAAAATGTTAGTGTTCAATGAGGATTCAGGACATTATCTTGCCCTAGGTACAT
Source organism: Vicugna pacos (assembly GCF_048564905.1). NCBI lineage: Eukaryota > Metazoa > Chordata > Mammalia > Artiodactyla > Camelidae > Vicugna > Vicugna pacos. The sequence goes on along the minus strand of NC_133010.1, from coordinate 2,424,494 downwards.
CATTTGACAGCTCAGGAAACTGAGGCCTGGAGAGATCTAAGACCTTGATACTAACAGTATGATTTCTGGACCAGCAGTATTAGCAGCACCTGAGAATTTGTTCGAAGTACAGAATCTTAACCCCATCTCAAGACTTAACTGAGTTAGAACCTACATTTTAACTAGATTCTTGGGTGATTCAAATGCACATTCATTTCTAGAAGCACTGCTGAATGATGCTTGCACAGTTGCTCAGCTGGTTAGTGACTGATCTGGAAAACTGAGGTCTTCTGAGTTGCACTTTCCATTGGCCCCCTTGAAAAAAGCTAAAAGGAAAATTGAGGATCTAATGCTGTCCAGTTGAACTTTCTGTGATGATAGAAGTGTTCTGTTCTGTGCTGTCCAATGAGGTCACCACTAGCCACATGTAACTACTGAGCATTTGATAGGTGGCTAATGCACCTGCAGAACTGACTTTTTGACTTAATTTAATTTTAATTTGTACTTAAAGAGCTGCATAAAGTTAGTGGCTACTATACTGGACAGCACAGATTTAGATGATCTTTGCCTACACTACGTTTAAAATCTATGCCTTAATTTATAACTGATAAGGCATAATTTAATAATTTCCTTCTCCATTTACAAATTGTTAAGATGGTATGCTTGTTAACTACCTACTTTCCTAGTATGCCCAGATACTACTTTAGTAATTATTATAAAGCAGTGCCAATTTTCTGGTTGATACTCCTGTGTTCAATATCGAAGATAATCTAGGTTATAAGAATATAAATTTTCCCATTTGTCTCAATAAAGATATTTTCACTTGGACTTTAAAAAAATAAAAATGCCTGTTAAGTAAGTCCTCCTTAATTATCGTGTGGATAGCATTGAGAGTTTTCTCCTCTGACCTAGTACTTCCAGGCTTTTTGGCACTTGGTGACAGCTGCCAGATTGAGCTGCCATTTGTTATGTCATTTCCAGGTGCAGAAACATTGAATGGTTCTTAACCACCCAGCTTATGCAGTGGGACATTCTAACCCTAGCGTAAGTCAGACTGGCCGGAGTCCAAATCCCGGCATTTACTATATACATGATTTCCTCGACCTGCCTCCAAGCATTGGCACATCCCAGAGGTTAGCCCTGGACACTTTCCCCCTCTTCTCTTTCTGTCTTTCTGTATGTGGTCCCGTTCAATTTACTGTTTTAAATACTGTCTACATGTGACTAATTCTCAAATTTATGTTTCTGAATTAGATTTCTCTCCTAAATAGACTTAGTATGTCCAAAATAGAATTCTTTCTCCCATATTATTCTTCTCCCAGTCTCCCCCATCTGAGTAACTGGCACCTAGGAGTTAGCCTTAAAACCTGTTTTCCCCTTATCCACCATATCTAATCCGTCACCACGTTCTCTTGGTCTCCAATGTATCATTTGGATTTGTCCCATCTTACACCTTCATTTCTACCAGCCTGGTCTCAGTCACCGTCATCTCACGTGGCCTGGTGAAACAGCTTTTAATTGGTCTCTGCTTTCACTTGACCATCTTCTTCAGTCCATTCTCCTCCCAGTAGCCAGAATCATCTTTTCAAAATGTAAATGAAACCACGACACTTGTCTGCTTAAAATCCTTCAATAGCTTTCCTTTGCCCTTAGTTATAAGATTCAGTCACAACTCATGTGTTTGTTTGTTTCTATCTGTCCAGTCTCATCCCCACATCAGCCTCTGCTCCCTTTGCTCAGGATGCTCTCGTTATACCGGCATCTCTCCTTTTCCTCCAAAACATAAGCTCTGTCCTGCTCTAGGTTGTATCTGCTTTTCCCTCTGTTTGGAACGCTTCTATCCCAGCTCTTAACAATGCTGGTTTCTTCTAATCATTCAGATTTCAGCTCCCTAGATGGCCATTTCCAAGCCACCCAGTCATAGCACTTGGCCAAACCTGAAAGTTATGCTACTAGTTTACTTGTTAGTCTTTTCTTACTAGAATGTAAAGTCACTGGAAGCGGAACTTTAACTGTCTTACCTCCACTGTACTGTCAAACAGTGCCTGACACATACCAAGTGCTCAAGTCAAGTTTTGTGCACTGTGCAAAATGTTTGATTGATTCCCTTAAACTTCTAAAGGGGAAAAGTGCATTAAAGATTGCATTGTGGTCATCGTGACACGTGATTTTGGGATTTTGGCTCACAAGTACATTATTGATACCATTGTAAAAACTTAAATAGGATCTGAGCATGAGTGTTAATTTCCTAATTTTGATTGTTGTATTTTGGTTATGCGGAAGAACATCTTTGTAGGAAATGTGCTCTGCTATCAAAGGGCTGGGAGGGAACGTGTAATGTACTTGTCGGTCAGTTAGCGTTATTATTTGAGAGATGATCGTGGGCTTTGGTTTACAGACTTGAGGTTCAAATCCTGGCTCTCACTGACGTGTGATTTTGAATGCATTATTTAAGTTCTCTGAAGATCTTCAGACCCATTTTGCACTGCTGTTGGGAGGATTAAATGTAAGAGTAGCATGCTTCCCACAGAGCACAGCCTCAGTCAAGCTTGCCATTGTTCCTTCTGTTAAAATTCAAATATTAAAAAGCCCTATTCTCGTGTTCAGTGCTGTGACTTCCTTTATAATAGAAACAATTTTTTCATTAGTTACTTTTATAATAGCTGATGATGTAGGCTAAATGTGTACCAGATATGTTATTTCTGTCTTCAAATTAGAACTTTCAAGCCTTATTCCGTAAGATAGCTTTTTAATATCCTAAAACTGTTTACTTTCAAAATAGAAAGTAGAGCACTTCAAAATGATTTCAGTTAAAAATGTGTGTTTATCTTAACATGGTTTTTTTCTATTTTCTTGGGAAGTGTCAATGAACCTGTGGTATTTAAATAAAATGTGTTAGTTTGTGTTATGACTGATGTAAGCGCACACAGAAACTGCTTAGTGAAATAAACCGTTGCTTAAAATTGATGATTATTTAGTTTTCTCTTTTTCCTTCCCTTTACTCCCCATTGATGGACATGCTATTAGTAAACATAGAGACCAAAAACGGAAAAAGTGTTTAAAGATGACCCATGAGCCTTTAATTATTTATCACAATCTGTTTTGAATAATATAAACCACTTCACTAACACTGCAAACCTTGCAGTCGCATGGTTCAGTTTACCTCCTAGCACTTTGTGCCCTTGGATGTTACTCTTGCATGTGCTGTAAACCCCACAATCCATTAATTTTTTGCTTTAAGCAATCAGTAGTCTCGTCTCTTAGAGACATTTAAACATGTGCATTGGTTTTTTTGTTGTTTTAGGCTTCTTATATTTTCCAGTTACTTATTCTTTCTGCAGATCTGGGGTTCCATCTGTTGTTTTGTTTTTTTTTTTTTTTCTTCACCCTGATGAACATCTTCTGGCATTTCTTGTAGTAAAAGTCTGCTGGAGACAAATTCTTTTTGCTTTTGTCTCTTTGAAAATACTTTTACTTCATCTTCAGTTTTGAAATGGATTTTCCTAGATGTAGAGTTCCGGGCTGATAGTTTTCCTCTGGGCACTTTAAAGCTGGTGTTCTCTTCTGGCTTTCATTGTTTCCAGTGGTAAGACAGCCATGGTTCCTATTGGTTTTCCCTAGTAGATACTTTTTCTCTTTTCCATGGTTGCTTTTAAGAGTTGCTCTCCCCGCCCCCACCCCTGCCATTTTCAGCAGTTTAACTATGATGAACCCAGCTATGGGTTACTTTGTATTTATCCTGCCTGTGGGCTCATTGAGCTTCTGTGTCTGTGAGTTGAGGTTTTTGATCAGCTTTGGAAAGCTTTGTCTGTTATCCCACCACATACTCTGCTCTGTCTGCTTTCTGCACCTTGGTGTTCTGCTTTGCAGCCTAGCTGCCAGCTCTTTGGATTGCGTAGATGTTTTCTTTGCTTTCCAGTACCACCTCAGGTTTTCTTTATCTCATGTTTTTGCCCATTTTCTTAGGAAGAACATCATCTGCCTTACTCAGAGTGCCTTGAGGGGGTTATCTCTTAACCCCTGTCTTGTCCTCCAGCCTCAGAGGACAGCTGTCTTGCCGACCGTGATGTGCGCCCATTTGGTTCATGAGCATTTCTCTCGGCTCTCCTGCCTTGCCCGCAGACTTGCGCAGTCAGTGAAGACCCGCGGGGAAGAGCTGGCAGGTGGGGCTTGTACCTGGACTTCCTCCGAGTCCTAGTCTGTTACCTGAATCCACATGCTGTCATTCAAGTTTGTTTATACATTTGTCTGGTTCTTCTTAATTCTGTTAGTGGAACATTTCTTGTTCTCTTACCACTTTGCCAGGAATAAGAATAACCATGGTCTCTTGTCTTATGAAGGGCTTTACAATTTCTGGAATTCATTTAGAGTTCTTTGCATCATCAGCTTTCTGAAGGGCATTTTAAAAACTGCAACTTTGTGACTTACTCAGTTTATCATGGTTTATAGGGTTGAGAGTAATGGTGTCTTGCCACTTCATGCATTCCAGTCAGAAGTGGAAATCCTGAGCCTTTTATTAAACATACAAGATTTTAAAGCTGGAAGAGACCATGGAAACCATGTAATTTAGCTACATCATTTAACTAATGAGGAACTGAGATGTAGCAATGTGAGATGCTTTGATTGTACAGCTAATTTAGCCACAGATCCTGGACTAGACTTCAAATCTCTATAGTTCATGCCTGCTTGTTTTTCTTTAATATGCTTTTAGTGAAATCAGGCAGGAATTTTTCAACAGTGACAAACTGTAGTGTGAATCCGATAGGAAACTTAACACTAATTTTTATCTTGCAAGCTTTGTGCAAGTCTGGAGAAAATGGGAAGCAAAAAGAGAGAGGAGAAAGGATATTCCAGATAAGTTATATGCCATTCTGAATTACTATTTTTTTAATTTCTAAGTTTTATTGAAGTATAGTCAGTTTACAGTGCTGTGTCAATTTCTGGTGTACAGCATGTTTCAGTCATACATATACACACATATATTCCTTTCCATCTTTTTTAAAAAATTGGGCACTCTCTAATCAAGCATGTGGTTGTCTGCATTTGATGAGGGTCCAGAAATGTTCTGTGTGGTCTTGCACAGTTTGGCCCTCTTCAGACCCTCAACAATGCCTGGCATCTGGTAAATACTCAGGGTTTTGTTGAATGAAAGTGTAATGGGTGGATGGAAGAACTGAAGCTGTTTTAGTCAAAGCTGTTCAAAACATTCTGGTTCTCTATGCTTCTGGGCCATTTTGGGATTTCATTTCCCTACTGCCTTGAAGTAGATGGGACCATGTGACCTGCTTTCATCAATAAAATGTGAATAGAAGTGAAGCGCATCATTTTTGGACAGAACCTTAGGCACTAGTGAGGTATTACCACATCTTTCCTTCTGGCAATGAAAGGGATGGTAGCTACTCAAAGAGTTTGTGTTACAGCTCTGTTGAATTTCTTGCATGAAAAGAATTTAAAAGTTATTTAGGCCACTGATGTTTGGGGATTATTTGTTACTCGAACACTGTCTAGACTGTCCTGACTGCTACAGAAATTTATATTCATTTTTGTTTGGCTGGAATCTTTAGATTTCCAAACACACTTGAAGAAGAAGTCTGCCCACATGTCTCCTGCTTATGAATTTGTTCCAGTGTTTCCCTACCATTGGTTAGGAGAGGAGTTTTAGAAATGGGGGCTCAGGCAGGAGGAAGATAGGAGAAGGTTATTATAATTATTTAAAATTTTCCAGCCATAAATTTGTAGGAGGGATTGTGTTTGTTTGATGTTTAGTGTATAGAAATTTCAAGCACATTTCCCCCATTCTGGGCATACCACCATAATAAGTAGGAAAAAAAAATGAACGGTGAAGTAAAAGACTTGTACTGTGCTATCATAGATCACAGGCTTTTAGAACTAGAAGAATTTTTAGAAATTCTTAGACTAGCTTATCTTGTCTGTGAAGTTCTGATATTCCAGTATGGGCACCTAGAGTAAGTAGCAACTAGAAGTGAACATCAAAATAAAAACACAATGACATTTATTTTATAATGGCTTGTTAAATGGTTGAAGTCCTTAATGTTAAAATGTATTTAGGCAAAGGTTCAGACACTTTAAGAACAGAAGTTAGGAGCAGAAGAGCTTTGATAAAACTGGGCACTGTGCAGGAAGCTGTGTCCTCCTTTGAAAGTTTGTCTCTGACGTTAACAGTTGTTACTGACAGCGGGCAGAGCCTCCCGCCCCAGTTCCCAAGATCATTCACTGACACAGGTTTGTACTTGGGGCCTCCCTGGGGTCTATATCCTGAGAGGGGCTCCTGATAACTCTTAGGGCTGCCCTGCATTAGGAGCAAGGGCTTTGCCAAAAACGTGTATGAGCAAGCAGTTAAGCTGTGGCCTTGGCCTTCTCTGCCCTAGAAACTTAGTAGCCCTGATGAGAGCTTGAGAACATGATCTTTGGAAAGGGTGATTTTCTGTGACAGCAGCTCCCTGGGCCAGGGTTAGGAGACAGTCACAGGTGAATATAAGCTCACCCGTTCCCTTCTCTCCCAGAGCAACTGGGTGTCAGCTGAGGAGATGCCAGGATGGGTGAATTCCAGTTAACTCAAATTGCCCCTCACTTGACCCTGGAGAAGAGCAAGATAGGCATGAGCTGGTGGGGTGGGGGAGGGGGAAGGCTGGGAGTGAGTGTGATCAGGCCAGATGACCCATGTCAGCATTTGGCCTGAGAAGCAGCGGAGTGGGAGGTGGAAGGAAAACCAGATAGGTAACCTCTATGTTTAAGGCCCTCGCCTCAAACTTTGCACATCCAGACTCCTTTTCTGACACTGGCCGAGTTGTTCCTGGATAAGAAAGGAAAGAAAATCCAGTTTCTATAGAACATGGAGATGGGGCAGAGTGAAGTGATTCTCCTGTCTTTTATTTCTCTCCTTTGCATTTTATAACTTTACTTTCTATACTTACACTCGACTCAGAGTACCTGCATTTCTCTTGGTGGGGGCGGGGGGGTAGGCTGAGTGACAGAAGGCAGGAGGCAATTTAGAGAAGCGTGGAGAGCTTGAGGTGACAGTGGTAGCCAGTGCAGTTTCAGGTACTGCCTTATGAGTGTTGGAGGCTGGTACCCAGCCTGGGCTACGTAAAGACCTTTACCTTCCATCTATGGTGGGTCACTGAAAGAAGACCAGACAGCCAACTTCATTCTTACAGATCATTTTCTGCACTTCATCTTATTTACCAAATTGTTGTTAAAAACAAAACAACATTGACCCAGCTAAGCAAAACTTACCTAAGATCTCACACGAAGCAACACAGTCCCAGCACTGAGGTTGGTAGGAAGGGGTAACATTTGGTGGCAAAGGAATTGGAAGGATGGTTGAAGGGTCATTTTTTAGTTGCTATCCAATCTTAGTTTTCCTTTTCCTCCCTTGAGGTATTTGGAAAGTGCAGAAGGAATACAGAACCCCGGATCTTTCCTGAGTCTAAGCCTTGAACTTTGCTTTTATGAAATGAAACATGAAAGATAGTGGAGAAAATAGTATAAATGGAATGTTTCTAGAGGTCATTGATGTGGATGGAGGATGCACTGACCAGTACTCTGCTGACCCACTTGAGTTGCACGTGCATCCTCTGGTCAGGCTACAGAGCTCCCTCCCTGATGGATGTGAAAGATGGACATGATTGGAGAGGTCAGCAATTGTAACATAATTGCCAAAAGGGCAGAGGTGATGAGGAAGAAGCTGTTTTCATGGTCACGAAGGGGGAGCATGGGAGACCTCTGGCTTTTTATGTCTTCCATAGGCACACATCCTGACCTCCCTAATTAGGCTAGATCCCCAGTGTCTAGGGTCTCATAGCTTCCTGTACTATCCAGTACCATTTGTCCCTTTTGTACCCACTTTTTCCTATTGTTGTTTTATTACTGTTTGTCTCCATCCATACCATAAACTCCATGAGGGCAGTGCTCAAGTTTTTACTTGCCACATTATCCCCAGTGCTTAGTATATTGACAAGTACATAATATACAATTATCAAGTACTTGCTGAATAGAGTAGGAAACATTTACTGAATCCAGTTTATCATGCAGAGGTATAATATCACTTACAACTTACACGCTCCTGGATGAAAAGGTGCTACATAGCTTTTGCTGCAGTGGATACTGAGGGACTTGGAAGAACACTGCTCCCAGAACAATGGGGCAGGTCACTGGGCAGGCGCAGTTGTAAATAATAGGATCTCCCCCCACCCCCATGACTTTTCATTGGTACAGTCCTCACTGGTCTGGTAGAATTACAGTTTTATTGATACTACATTTGGCTTTGTCTCATATTTTTTGTAAAATCTGCTCAAGAATTTCAATATAGTCATCACCTGAATCTATAATGAGGACCCTGCAGTTCTCAGCCCAGGCACAAGCTCCCACCTTCCCCAAGGTGAATTCTCACCTGCTCTGCACCCCTGTGAGTGCTGACCATTCACTGAGATTTCTGAAGGGGCATTCTCATCCTTACAGTTGTTTCTGGTCTGTGGTGCTGCTTTGTCTCACTAAAACTGAAAGGGCGCAGATGTGGACGGTGGTCTTGAGTAGAGACGCCTCTCTCTCATAATCTGGCTGTAATTCCTACTATCGTGTTACTCTCTCAGATAATAGTGGTGTTGCTTTGGGTAAAGTATTATTTATTCTATTATTTATTCTGATACGATTACTCTGTCAGTGAGCTAGAAGCTTAAGGGAGTATTTAGAGGTTTTACTGTTCTTATGTCAAGTCTATTAAACTGACATCAAAATGTACATTGATCAAAAGCTTAAAACTTGACTGAGCTTTAAGGGATTGTCTATATTAGGGGAAGAGGTAGGTGTGAACAAACATTCTATTTCTGGACAGCCTTTGAAAAATACTGACTTTTTTCCAGGATATTTGGTAGAGGACAGGAAATATCAAGATATATCCAAATAGAAAAAATTGGAGTGTGGGAAGGCACACATTATTAATTAAAGCCCTTTAAAAATCTGAAGCATTTTTAAACTCAAGTTTATTTGCAAACATTAATTTAACTTTTAAATGTTTTACTACAAATAGACTAAGCTACAGAATTTTTAGGATTCTGCTCTTTTTTTGGTTTGTTTGTTTTTGTTTCTGATTTCTGAGAAGCGGACGAAATACATGCAGAAGAAACCATCTCTGTCATAGTAAAACAAAGCTATTATGCTATTAACATTCATCTCGATGTGCAGTAGACACAAGAAATGCTCATATTTATTAAACGAACTCATGGATTGTAAATATCAAATTTTATGAAATAAACTGTTGCCATAAGAGTCATTTATCTATTTAGTCTTCGAGTTATTTGTGTCATCAGTTCCTCATTCACACTTTTTTTTTTAATGTTCATGGATTTCTGAGAATTGAAGATTTGCTCAAATTGAAGCAAATGTTGTTATCTTACTGAGTTTTTTAGAGTCTTATATTTCTGCATGTGAAGTATGCAGAAATAAGAGTGAAGCAGGTAGGAAACAAAGGCGGATTCCCCTGCTGTGCAGGTGTCTTGCCACTGCAAAAGAGCTGATGTGCTGGAGTCCTAGCAGTTCTTGAGCCACACCTGAAGGTGACTGAAAGTTGTTTCTTCAAGTTCAGAATGAGCTGCTTTATTTCATAGCCTGGTACAGTTTCTTCTTGCCTTCAAAGGATTAGCTCTTTGAACAAAGGACTGTTGCAGCCACCCTGCTTACAATCCCCCCAGACCCATTCAGCAAATAACACTGTGTATGTGCCTGTACTAGCTTTCAGCAGCAGGAAGCCTTTCCATTTAGGGGCTAGGCTACATGACATGCTTATAGACATATACACTTAAATGCGCTACTGCTTTGGCCTCCCAGGTGCCTCTGAAACAGGAGATGCACACTCTCCCTTGGGGCTTTCAAGATGTAGCCCCTCCATCTGCAGCAGTTACTCCCACTTAGCATCCCTAAGGCCCACCCCGCTCCTTACTTCTTTAGAGCTTTGCTGTGACACCACCTTATCAGAGAGGTGTTTCCTGACCACCTTCCCCATCTCCTGTCTCTGTTTTAGTTTTCCACACCACTTACTGCCAGCTAACGTCGATAGGTTTTGCTTTACTGTCGGCCTGTATTTCCCCACTATGTGAGCTCTCCATATACATACCACCTAAATCTACAAGATTCTAATGATTTGTTATACTTCTTTTTTAAAAGAAATAACACATTAAAGATATAGTTGAAGCACACTGCGTAACCCCACCCTGATTCCTGTCCCTTCCTTCATTCCTCAACGTGGTTATTATCATGAATTGTTATTTATCAATTTATGTTTTTTACAATTCTGCTACATGTGTATGCCCCCTAAAGTAGCACTATTTTGCATGTTTATCCACCTGATAGTACCGGTCAGCATCTGCATTTCTATCTGCAGTTTGCTTTTAAAATTTAGTGTATATTTGGTGGTTCTGACATTTCTATTCATTTTTACTATTGTACAGTAAGTGGTTCACTATATGAATATAACTCATTCTCTTTTTGTTGAAGGTTTAAGCTGTTTTTGATATTTTGCCATTACAAAACAAAAAGACATTTATATGTTCATTTGTAAGCATTTCTTCAGGGAGTTCTCCTTGAAGAAAATGCCAAGTCATAGGTATGATGTTTATTCACTTATGCATTTATGTATGCTGAATTGCTCTTTGATGTTCTGTTACTAATTTAAACTCCCACAAATATTGTATGAAAGTTCCTTTTTTCCACGTTCCTCCCCAAACTTGATAGTAACAGTTAAGACCCTTTAAAATGTTTTTCCAATTTGAAATGTTGTCTTTATGAAGTAATTTGATTTTTCTGATTATCAGTGAAGTCGAACATCTTTTCATAGTTTTCATTCATAGGTTTATTCACTGTTTAAGTTCACTTCTTTGTAAATTTAAGAACATGCTTGGCAAATTTCTTATTTGTACAGCTAGATTTTTGTTCATTAGATACTGACAGGCAGACTTAGCCAGTAAACTTGTTCTTTAATGAACTAACACAGTGCAGGCTTATTATAATTTTTAAGAGACATGTTACTCATGTTTTACCCCTCAGAAAATTCTAAAGAATTCCATAAAAATATTATGAACCTTCCTTTGCTCCTTGAAATACAAGAAATTATACAACCTAATGACCTAAATAATATAAAGAATCTAGTGTGGTAGGCCCTGGAATTTGAGCCAACACATATATGAACTGCTTACAACATGGTTAGCTATTTTTGATTGAGGGTGATCTTTCCACTTAGTGACTATCAATAAATAAGTTTAATGTGCCAGTAGTAGCCTGTAGCTAAATGCCCAGTTTGTGTCATTTTACAAAGTTGAGTAAAAGAGCATTTCCTACAGTGGTGACCCTTTGCCTTCTTTTTTCTCATCCCCCAGGTTGTATCAGAGTAAGATGGATGGCAGCTTTGACTGTGATTGTGGTGACCTGGAGCCACCTGGTCACTAACAAAAGGCATCTGCTAGCCACCAGCTGCCAGGGCTTCCTGCTGAAATATACAGCAACAGGGAAAAAGAAGCAAAATGGAACAGTGCCGACCAGCACCTTAGGGCGATGCTGCTCAGGACCAGCCGGCACTGAACGTATCTGCACTGTGAGGAGAATGCTCATAGAAGCCTGTTGTGTGCATGTTAGTTTGGAGAGAGAGTGACGTTAATCATTACTATGAACCCAAGCCTATCATGGATCTTTCCAACTGGAAGGAACAAAGCAAAGAAAAATCTGATAAGAGGCAAGTCAAAATGTGAAAGGAATGGGTTGGTTAAAGCCCAGAGAGCTCTGGAGGAAGCATCACAGCAGCTGACTGAAAAAGAAAGGGAAAAGAGTCAAGGGTCTGACTTTGATTCCTTTATTGCAGGAACTATTCAGCTTAGTTCACAGCATGAGCCGACTGGTGTTGTTGACAAATTAAATGACTTGAATAGCTCAGTGTCCCAACTGGAATGGAAAAGTTTGACATCAAAGTCAAGGAAAAAAAACAGGAAAAGGGGTGGAAAATTAGGCTCAGGAGCCTTTTCAGGGTAGTCAGTTTGTGGGTGGTGGTGGTGGGGCTGTTTTCTTATAAATCAGTTTTGTTGTGAGGTAAGGAAGGATGAGCAAATTGAAAAGGAAAACACACCAGTTACTTGGACAAGTTCTTTAGCCGCAAAGAGGATATCAAAATGCTAGAAACTGGGACAGTAGAGGATGGGAAGCTTGGGGAGAGAGAAAAAAAGGAAGGATTTCTGAACAACAGCAGGGAGTTCCTCTTTAACAAGCAGCTTGAATCCATAGGCATCCTGCAGTTTCACAGTCCCATTGGGTCACCACTTAAGTTGATACAGGCCACATTAACACCTTCTGCTATGAAATCTTCCCCTTGGGTTCCTCATAAAACATACAGCAGCATTCTGAAACATCTGAACTAAAACACTTAGCAGACTTTTTGTATTCTTCATGAAATGTGTTTCGTCTTTTTTATTACTAGTGTTTTAAGTCATTTTTTAACTTGAATCAGATGGTCTCATTTAGAAAGGATTTTATTCTTGGTTTTTAAAATCCAAATTGTTTTCCCTACATGCGAGGTGGTCTTCATTTTAACTGGCATGTCATTTGCACACAAAAATAAAGAATAGAGCAAAATAATGCAATGCAGGAGAAGATGGAAGGAATGCACCGAGACAAGTAAAAAAAAAATTCTCTCATAGAACAATGATCTGTTTTACAGGAAACAAAAATCTTGCCTGGAAATTTACACAGTGAGACTGTACATAATTGAGTTAAAATGTCTATTTTTTTCTTAAAACATTTTCCATTCATGAGTATTTTCAAGTTTTTCATACTGTACACATTTCTTAAAAACACAACTGAAAATGAATGCCAAATTTGGTACACACGTGTTACCTACCTCAAAGTAACAAAAGTATGTGGTGAGACATACACCACTCATGGTGCTTCACAATGCGTGCTTCTGTTTGGCCAGCATTTAGTGTAGTCAACTATTCTTAATAAGATTCACTCACCATTTATAAATGCCCTGGTATGCATTCTTCATGGTGAAGTGTTACTACATCACATCTTATTTATTTTAGCAAATCAGTTTATTTTCTGTATTTAATTATAAAACATTAACTTAGTTTTTGAAATATATTTACAAATACACTTTTTCCATTTGGCAGTATGGTTTGTTGCCTACTTGGCTGAATATATAATGTCAGCTTATCCTAAGGCTGTCCATGTACTTAATTTATTTATGTGTTCATTTTAAGTAAAGTGCTCACTGTGTATAGGAATTTGTATTTTGGAGGTGCTTGATCTGTCTACAAAGAAAAATTAGGAATTATATTATTATAAAATGCTCCTAGAAGTCTTAATTATGTTTATTTTAAAAAAAAAAAACCTGTAATGTTATACCTGTGTGCATGGATGTAATTAAGGTACATCATTATTATAGTTTAAAAGTTGTACATGATGAGACATATTTTGCTTTTACTGTGTTTTTACTGAATGATCCATTCCCCATTCCAAGGCAAGCATGAATAAAATTAGGTTAAATGTAAAAAGAAAAATTCATATGCTTGCTTTTTGAAAATCTTCTCAACATATTAACTGCTGAGAAAGTCGTGTTAAAATCTTCACTATGAAAAAAAAAGAAAACAAAATCTCCATGATTATTAATCCTTTTATTCCTATCAATTTCTGTTTGTATCTTTCTGTGCTTCATTGCTACTCACACATGTGTCTTGCATTGTATGGGGATCTACTTTGTCCTAGTATGTTTTAGTATTAAGGTTTAATTTGTTAATATTAATATGGCTAAAGCAGATTTATTTGGTTATGATTTGTTTGATGTATCTTTTCTGATTTTACTTTCAAACTTCTTGTATACTCATGTTTTCAATATGTTTCTTTTAAATAGCATAAAGCTGCTTTTTTTCAAGTCTGAACATCTTTATCTTTAACTGAATAATTTAGGCCATTTAGATTTGTTGTAATTACTAACATTTTTATTTATTAATATCTTATTTTGTGCTTTCTATGTGTACTGCCTTTTTTTTTGCCTTTTTTTTTTCCTTCTCATATTCATTTGGGTTGATTTAATATTTCCATTTACCAATATTTTTCTCTACTTACTAGTCTGGAAGTGATACACAAGATTTCTATTTTTTGCATAATTGCCCTACATATTTTATCATTCATGCTTTAATTATCAAAATCTGAATTTAATATCTTTGCCTTCCTTCAACATAATATTCAATGGAAGGCTTTAATTATTTCAACAAACTTTGCAATTTTAAAAATAATTTTTTCACTAATAATTTTTATTGTTTCATATTGACATATACTTCTGGTCTTTGTTTTTATACCAAAAGATATTGTAATGTTTTCCTAAATATGCAAAATATTTGTATTTTTTTTTTTAAGTTAGCATTTCTTTTTGTTTCTCAGAATTTCCATTTGGAATCAATTTCCTTCTTTATGAAATATATCCTGTATGGTTTTTCCATATTTCTTTTTTTTTCCATATTTCTTAATAATCAACTTTCTCATTTTTGTTATCTGAAAATTTATTCACCCTAATTTGGAATTTTATTTCTAGAAATAAATAAATAAATATTTTTTGGTAGTAAAATTTCAGGTTTACAGTTATTTCCAATCTCTTTTGACTTCTAAAGTTGTTATGAAGTAGTCAGATATCAGTATTTTTTTTCCTTTGATGGTAATTTGTCATTGTCATTAGGCTCTTCTTAACATAATTTGTGTATTTTTTAGTGTCTGTGTTTTAGTTTATTTATAGTTAAATTATCCTGCTTGGATAGGCTGTGCATCCTTAATCTGGCATGCTATACTTCTCCAGAAATGTAATATCCTGAGACATTATCTCTTCACATATTGCTTCAGTCTAATTCCCTTCTGCTTTTCTTCTGGAGTGCCAATCAGATATTTTTTAAAACTACACATTCTATCTTACATGTTTCAACCACTCTTCCACTTTTTTTCACTTGTCTCTCTGCTGAGTTATGCATAATTTATTTCAGTTCAATAACTCTAGTCAGCTGTGTCTAACAAAATACATTAGTTCCCCTCTATAATTCTGTTGACTTTCACATTCCAAATTCTCTCTCAAGAAGCAGTGGCTTTTAACTCTTCTTGAAACTATGTCTTCTGTATTTCCAAGTGAATGTGTTGTGCCCTTTGACTGATCAATTTTAAATATTATTGACTTACTTTCTGTTATTTTAGATGATGTTTTAGGGCTTCCCTACACCATCTCTTTTTTTCTCTTCTCCTTTTCTAAATATAATCAAATCAAAGTTTTGGTTAAACCAATATTTACTGTTTAGTTATGATGTCTGTGTGACTACTGTTCATGGTGTAAACTGTAGCAGTTTGTTTCCTTTCTTACCTTTACTTTTAACTGAGCTCAGTAATTGAACTTTTTCCAATTTTTAATTTTTTGGATTTATGGCTTTTTTTACCCATGATTTCTAATAATCTCTCTAGATAATTTTCTACAATGTTAATGACATAAGTGAATTTGTAATTTTAGATTGTTTTGGAAACACCTCTTTCACTGGCTTTCTTCTTACTCTCATCTTGGCTGGTTTCTCTTTAGGCTTTCTATGCAGGATTCACCCAGGAGCTTCTCTTCCTGAATATTTTGGGAATTCCCTTTGCCTTACTCCTAAATTTGATTCCAAGTTTACTTGCTCTTTCTTCTGCGTATATTCTTGCTTTTTCTCATTTCTCATGTATTCTCTTGTTTTGAAGGAATAGATTCAATACTTTATAAGCTTATAAAGATGATACAATGGAAAAGAGCACTTTTAAAAAAAAGTCAAGCAGGACATGGATCTCTGCCTGTTTTTTGATGTCTTCCTGTTTACTTTGGAAAGAAAGTGCTAGTCCTGGGGGCAGGGCTAGACACTGACCTAGGACACAAGCAAGAGAGCACAGGCTTCAGTGCATTGTCTGAGGAGACAAATATTAATATAAATCTACAGTCGGAAATTAACCCAGGCAATTACAGACAACTGCTGTGATTTTTAAGAAAACAGCCAATAACTGGGCATTATTTCTCTTCCAGGAAATTCATTACGGTAACAAGATGGATGTCATTCAGACTTAGAAAGCCAGGGCGTTGGTAATTCTAATTTTGGTAAAGCTGGGACACTCCATCCATTCTTGGATACTATGTGTTGAGCACCTACTCTCTACTTGGTTCTTTCCACATATTTTTCTCCCCCAAAAGTCACATAATAAACTTGCAAATAGCAACTATCCCCATTTGCAATGAAGAAATGGAGGCTCTGAGACTTGCAGGACCTCGACTGGTGCCTCACATTGCAGAGGAAATAGAACTACATAGCTCACGTGCATTTGCTTCTAAAACCACTGGGGTACATCGTATTTTACAAAAGGAGTTTTTTGTTTTGTTTTGTTTTTAAATACTAAGTGTTTTCTTCCTCCTATCCCGCAAACGTTTAAGTATGATTCTACTCAGTTATACATAGCGGCACCCTGTTGAAGCACAGCTAGTGGAAGCGTGGTCTTCTCCATAGCTGCAATGGAGATGTGCGGCTGTTTTCCCCCTGGAAGTGTCCCTCACCCCCTTAGGTCTTTAACCAGCACTCTGGACTTTGAGGAGTCTAGTGCTCAGGTGAAGGTTGAATCTGGGATTAAGGAATTCGGCTTCTGAGGTTCTTCCTCAGAGGAACAGCCTCCACGCCCCCATCCTAATTCCCTGCAGTCTCATCTCCTGACTACCTGACTTAACAACACCCACAGATGCAAAGGACCCCAGGCAGTACCTTCCTCCCAAATGCTACTCCTTAAAGGAGAATTAAGAGGAAAGCCATGCTCTGCAGACTGCGAACCAAACCCCTCAGCTCTTGCAACGCAACAGGTTGTCCCTGCTAGGAAAGAAGATGCGAGTTCTCCAGAGCTACCTGCAGCCAGATGACCGTTCAAGACTTTACACTATGAACTGCATGGTTCGCATTTGCTAGAGTGATGTCCAAGGCATGAAACCCATCAGCCCAAAGGACAAATCCTGGGTGGCACCAACTCAGTTCTGCACCTCTTCATAGGCCCCCTTCCTGGCCTGCTCCAGCCAAGGTTGCCTGGGGAAGGTTTGGCACTTATAAAGAAAAGGCTCAAGCCAGAGATGGCTCTTGTGCGGTTACACCTGAGCAGGCTCCATTCGCCCCTCCCACCAGGGAAAGTGCCTGGGGAAGGTGGCAGCACTGGGGGCGTGTGCAGCTCCCCTCCCAGAGACCACTCACCCCGCCAGCCCCAGCCCCCACTTCCCTTTCTGAAGCAACCTGCCTGGGAGAACACGCGTCTCTGCTCTCACCTCCGGACGTTCAAATACTCACTACTAACAGCGGCAAGAAGCACGATCCCCATACCCAGGCACCGCGGTGAGGCCCCGACTCCAGCCCCAACCCGCACGGAAGCTACCCTCTAGTTTCTCTCCCCAGCCCGCGAAGCTCTGTCCTGGCACAGAGGGTTTCACCCCGCGAGCCGGTGAGCCTCAGTCTAGGGAACACTGACTTGTCACGTTCTGTCTCCCACCTGTGCCGCTGGAGCCGGACCGGGGGAGGCCAGGCCTGGTCCCCAATGCTATCAGAAACGTTGCTCAGCGAGGGGGTGTCCCCTTTTGATGAGGAAGGGTAGGGCGATGGGTGAGCTCCTCAATTTCACCAAAGCAGGGCCAGGGTGCGGATGACAGGGAGGGAAGGAGGGGGATGGATGCTCTGGCGGGCCAGCGGGGTGCCCGGCCCAGGAAGGGGACCCCAGGAGCACAGCTCCTCCCCAGAGTGGGGCAGTCGGAGGGCAGCGCTCACCATCTTGTGATGACGGGGGAGCTTCAGCGGGTTCCCAGCAAGGACCTGAGCACGCCATAGGGAGGCGGGATAAAGGTGGGATTCAGGGGAAGCGGTTCGAACATTTTCTCCATCGCGATGCACTCAAACTATTTTTCTTAAAAAAAAAGCCCAACCGTCCCCCAATATGTTGCTGAGGGTTTTTTTTCCCTCCGTCCTTTGCCAAAAGTAGTCGCTTGCAAGGCGGTGGAGACAAGGAAAGAAGAAAGATTACTTATGTCTTTATAAACACATCTGCATGAAAATATAAAAACAAAAAACTTTCAGGTTCCCAGCGCAGAAGCTCCCCGGAGAAAGTGCCAATCGCCCGCGGGCTCCTCCACCCCCAGGAGGATGCTCCCACCTGCCTTGAACCCCTCGTCTTGCAAAACGTTCAAAATGGCAAAAAAAGGAAGAAAAAATTAGCAGACAGCAACAGAGTGAGCGCCGGGTCGCGTGAGCACCGAGGCCGCCCGCCGTCCCCCCCGCCCCCACCTCCCCGCGCCCCGCGGCCCCGGGCGCCCTGCTCAGCGCATCCCGCCGCCCATGTGCTGTGGCCTGAAAGGGGTCTGGAAAACGGCATTTTGATAACTGTCTTCAGCAGGTAAGTCTCTTCAGGCCTCTGTTCTAATTGCACTAGTTTCCACTACACTAGACAGTTGTCTTGGCATTCCCCTTGGACTGAATCCCATAGAATATTTGCATCTCTCTTGTGTTGAATCTTGTGTTTTCTGTATCTCATTTCTTTGTCTTTCTTGATCTTTTCCCTTTTTTATTGGAAGACATCCTTTAGTAACTCTCTGAACAAAGATGTGTGAGAGAGAGTTTTAAGAATTTACACACCCATAAGAAATCTTTACCCTTATCTTTGGTTTATGGCTTGGGTAAAGTTGGAAGTATTTTTTCCTCTGAATTTGGTGGGGTTATCTGACTTCTTAATTCCAGTGTTACTGCTGAGCACTGTCAGACCATTTGATTTCTTATTTATAAAGTAACTTTTTTCTTCCTGTTTCTAGTGTTTTGAAATATCATAATGATATGCTTTGAAGAGGGTTAACTTTCATCCATTGAAACTTTTTTCTAGAAATTTACGTCCTTCACTTTTAGGAAATTTTCTTAAATAATTTTATTAATGGCTTCTATTCTTCCATTTTCTGTTTCGTTTGTTTCACTTTGTGGTTTTGTTTTGTTTTGTCGTCATCTCTTTTTAGCTTTTATTATCCAGCTGTTAGGTATTTTGGCTGATTCTCCAATTTTATCTATTTTCCTTGCTTTCTATTTCTTTGTCATTTTCTTTCCATTCTTGGAGATTTTCTCAACTACATTTTTCAACCTTTCTATTGAATTTTCCATTTCTAGATATCTATGTTTATTTTGAAGACTTCTTTATTAGTCTCTGAATTTTTTAAATCCATCCTTTCCTTATTTCATGGTTGTAATATGTTTTCTTACTTATTAATGAGGGATTTTGAAATTTTCTTCTTCTATAGTTGTTGTTAGCTTTTCAAAGTTACTTTCTTTGAAACCGTGTTAAAGACTTTACTCGAATTTCTAGTGTCTTTGGTATTATCTTCAAAATGAACTGTGGGAGACTAAAAGGGTAATTGGAAACTGAAGACATACTTGGAATTTACTAACTTTAGCTTTTCTGGAGTGATCTGAATGGGATTTTTGCTGAAGAACCCCAGTATCTCAATATTTTAGATTTTCCTAAGACTGTGTGGAGTTCTAAGAAAGTTTTGTTTTACAAAATACTCCTTGGAATGTAAAGGTCAGCGCTCTGGCAGTTGACTGAGGAAGACAGTTTACATCTCAGATTTCAGCATTTAATATGTATTCAGTTACTATGAGTCAGTCAATACTCTCTTTTTCCTGAAAATAATTCTCCAGTCTTTAGCCAGGATTTAGGAAGGGTAGATATCAGATTATGAAAAAGGGGGTGTGTCTAAGGAAATCCTAATTTATTATACATCTCTTACCCAATCCTCCTTATTTTAACTTCCCCATTTCATCATAAATTCCAGAGAAACCTATTGTTTATGATTCCTGGACTTTTTGAGGCTTCTTCTGCATAAACTAACCTAAGTTCTTAGATTTTCTGCTGCTGATTTTAGAATTGGCATTCTCACTGCCATCTATTTTTCGGGTTCCAAAAGTTTGTTGCTATTGTCACTTCTCTTATTTTCCTTGTGAATGTCTGTCTTTAAAATATGCAGTTACAGTGAGGTTTTTGAGGCGGTGAATTGGATATGTTTGTTAAATCTACTCTTTTAATTCAGAAGATTTTTTTTTTACTTCAGAGGGTAACAGATGAAGTCTTGTCTGACCATTTATGAGAATGCTAAGACAATTTAAGTATGTAAAATTAGAATATATCTAATGAACTTCATGTATTTCAATTTATTTTAAGCATTTATTTTTATGAATGCAGAGTATTTTCATGACAAGCAAATTATCTTTGACAATAAAATTTGAATGTTTTAATGACTACTAATTATTCTTGTGTGTTTGGCAATTAGCAATTATTTAGAATTTAGTAACAGTAAATTCACAGTGCACATATTCCTTATAAGCATTTTCCAAAGCTCTCTCCTAATTGATTATTGTCTTCATAAGCAAAACTTGTTTTTATCACAACTGTAAGCTCAGTAGAACCTACAACAAGACTGTCCTTGCTGTGGGACAATCCCCATGTACCTGATGAGAGCACTAACTTTATTTTGTGTGCATTTAAGGGAGGGAAAACCAACAGGACTGAAGGGCATCATGCTCAAATTACTTGTGTGTGTCAACGAAAATACAATCACACAACATAAAAATTGTGGGTTAAGTTTTACTTGGGGCAAAATGAAGATAGCTTTGAGAAACTGCTCCAAAAAGGCAGGGGGAAGACTCAGTATTACATGTGATCTCGGTGAAGGGGGTCCATGCAGTCCAGCACACACTCAGGCAGTGGCCTGCTGCTAGTCAGGAGGAGCAGATGTCAACCTTAATGATGTTAGTGATTTTCTAGATATGAGGAGACGTAAGACTTGGGGTCATGAAATCTTCTCCTGGAAATATCTAACTGAGTTATCTGATGGCCTGTTCAGCCAGTTTTCCCAGAGCACAGAGCACCTCGTTCCTGACCTCCATCCTGAACTCCTCTCAGGATGTGTTGGAGGTCAGCGGCTGCAGCTGCTCGTGATTTAATCCAAGCCGAGTTAGATGGCAGGCGCCAGCGTGACCCAGTCCTTGTAGAGGCAGATGGCGAGTGCCAGTGTTCAGTTAGCATATGTCAGAATTTAACAGTGGGCCTTAACTGATAAAAGGTAAATTTATGTTTTCAAGGCTAACCTGTGATTTCTGTTTTTAGTTCAGTTTAATAAGAATGTTTTAAATTTGCATGATTCCAACAAGAATACAATGTTAAGACCTGAGGGCTTTGGCTTTACAAGTAAAATCAAAATCAATAAAGTGACAGGACTGACTTCACATTATTCAAATAGCTTTTTTAACTTTTTGGACGGGGTGGGAACATCCATCTTTATTTGAGGCACCAAAGCAGCAGGGGGTTCCAGTGGGGTGGAGGCTGCAGCTGGATTTGGGAGTGGGAGCAGATTCCTGGGTCAACAGCCTAGATGTGGGATCAGTGGAACCCCTGTGCCCTAAAAGCCTGCCCTTGAAGTGATGAAATAAGGGGTGCAGAGACGCTAGGGGAAAGGGGCTTGGGGAGCCTGATGCTTACCCCCACCCCGTCTCCCAAACACAGGGCCCATAAGCCCCCCCCACATGCCTGGCGGGGCGCACTGACTACCACCTGTCCACACAGCACATCTTCTGTACCTGGGAGTGGGCAGGGTCTGGACAGGCCAGGCCTGGGGCTTAGGTGTCCCTCCCAGTGTGTCCCGAGGACTTGGTTCTGACTCTAGGACCCTCAGGCTCCATTCCCACATCCCCCCAGGAAGGCTGACCCAGAAGTAAGGGCAGCTGGCAGATGTAGGTACAGGGGCAGGCCTGCCTGTGGGGACCCAGGGCCAGGGAGAGGGGTGATCAGCAGGGTGAAGAGTCAGAGGAGGCGGCTTTGAGATCCTTAAGGGTCCAGTAGGGGCTGGGCTTTCCTTCCTTCCTGAGCTTCAGGTGTCTGGGCCAGGCACAGGGTCCCAGTGATCAGGGGCCAAACCACAGCAGAGCGGACAGCAGGCTGAGCAGAAGCCCGAGGCCCAGCACACAGGTGTTGGCCCGCAGCCTGACGTCGGCTGCACTGATGTCACACAGGAAGCTCTGGCAGCAGTGGGTGCCCACGGACACCACCCCAACATGACGCTTGGGCCGGGGCAGATCGGGGAGGTGCCCTTGTTCAGGGTGTAGCCAAAGTGCCCCACGTTCTGGATGCCTGCGGATGCAGACACGATCACGATCACGCAGTAGTTGTGGGAGTCGGAGCAGACTGTGGGGTCCAGGCAGTACCAATGGGTGTTCTTATTCATGCAAGAGAAGCACACCAGGGAGCAGGCTCGCGCCACACCCAGGAGAGCAGCCAGCAGCACTGGCAGAAAGACCTTCATTCTGGAGGCATCGGGGCCTCACGAAGCCAAAGCAGTCAGCCCTGCTCACCGGGGCCACAGGGGTCCAGCCTGGCTGCCGTGCTTAGCCTGTGCCCAGCCCGAGCCTGCAGCAGCCCTCAGCCAGCAGCTTTTCTAATTTTTAGACATTACACTTAAATCAATCAGTCCATGCTTGAGAAAAGTTTTCAGTTAATTTTCCCAGAGACAGTATTTAAAATTTCCTTTCAAATTTGAATAGATGGCTGTTGTAACTGCTAGTATCATGTAACCCAGTTTTGTAATTTTTTTTCCTTCATTATACCTAATTTGTGTTGTTTAAATTAAGAAATCTCAAAAGAATCCCGCCACTCAAAGTGAGGTCTGAAAATGGATCTCAGGTCACCTACTTTTCTCACTGTTTTGAAACAAGATTGGTTTGACTTATAAATGGCAGGTTAAGTGGTTTTATTTAATGCTTGTTTTTCCTCTAAATAGTCTGTCCCTCCTAAAAGAGCAAGTAATTGATTTTCCCCAAGAACTGGAGATGTAAGAGAGGAAAGCAGTGTTAGTAACTAGAATGATGTTCATTTGAAAACAACTAAAACAAGTGCAGCCTAGTCTAGGTTTCTTCTTTCATTGGCACATGACAGTCAGAGAAAGTGAGAGTAATGAACAGTATGCACATGTTCTGCATGTCAGACCTCATTTTATGTGCTTCATGTGCATTAACTCATCTTTACAACAGCCCTTAAAGTGGATGCAATGATCATCATCCCTATTTCACAGATGAAGAAGCAAAGTCATGTGGCTGATTAATGGCAAAGCTGGGCTTAGCATCCAGTCTGGCTCTGGAGTCCACAAGCTTAACCACCGCTCTAAATTGCTGCCACTGAAAGAAAATTCTCCAGAAAAATAGGAGATTGCTGCCAAACAAAAGAAGAAGAAAACTGTGTTGGAGGAGGAAGAACATAGTCAAAACAAATGATTCAAGCTCATGGTGGCTCTGGTTTACCAAGCAAGATACTAATCAGTATTACTGTGAGATTTTTAACCTTATTGGGCTTTATAGAGAAAAGAATAGCTAAACTAAAGAGGACTAAAGTAAATGTATCACATTAAAATCAAGAAGAAACAGTATTTGTTGTAAATTCAGTAATATTTCTTCTCAATTACTTATTCCACTGGCTTTCTTGTGATGGCAAAGGGAGGGTGGAAGTGGAAGCAGTTTGAGAGTCACATGAATTCTGAAGTGCTTGTTAGACAGACACCCAACAAGTGATGTCAAGTAAGCTGTTGGATAAATGTAGCTTAAACTCAGAAGGAAAGCCTGGGCTGGAGATACAGATTTGGGAATCATTATGAGATAATGGTATTTGAAGTCATGAAATTGACTGGTATTACCCAGGAAAAGGACAGAGAAAGAGAAGGACATCATATTAGGGAAAGAGGAGAAGACAACAGAGGAGATTGGGAAAGAGCAGGCAGTAGAATAAGAGAAGATGCAGGAAAGTGTGGTGCAGGGACAGCCAGGAAAGGAAGGTGAGAGTGGGCAGACATACCTGAGGCTGCTGGGGCTAGACTGCATGAAAGGAGAGTTCCACAGGGCTTGGCAATGTGGACGTCGCTGAGGAATTTAGCGAAAGTAGTTTCAGTGGGATGTGGAGAAGGAAGCTGCACTGGTGGATGGAAATCAAGGGGGCATGAGCATGAGCAGACTAATAACAGAGAGCCTTAGTAGAGTAAGTCTACCATACTTCTCATGGTTATTCTCATTAGACAAAGGCCAACTTTAATCACTGCCCTCCTCAACTCTATGGAGCCATCATTCACATGAGGTGATCCTCTTTTCTCTGTATTTTTTAAATCTCTTATTTATCTTCCACTTCATCTTTCCCTTTAAATCCCATCACTGTATCTTAGGGAATTAATTTTCTGTGGTTAAAAGTCCCCAACCAAGTCTTTGAATGTTACCTCTACTTCCTTTATCTTTGCCTTGATTGCGGGGACACTGTCTCCCCCCACATGCCCTGTGGGACAGGGACGGGAGCATTATCCTTGCTCACTGTTGCCACTTTCAGGCGACACCCCTGCTCTTTTGAGTTTTCCCAAAGGGTTGGATGGGGGTTTAGTTATCTTTAAAGCAGCAGAACTGAGTCTTGTGGATTTTGTTCATTGTATTGTGTAGGCATTTTATATGAAAGACTCGAGCATCCGGGGATTTTGGTACCCACAGGGGCTCCTGTGGCATACCAAGGTACAGCTGTGGTTTTTTTCTGTTGCTGATGACATTCAAGGCTCTTACTTGTATTTGTTTCCTCTAGAACTATTATTTGGGGCCAGAATATAACTCAAAGAAACACTGTTTCAGTTATATCAGAGAGTAAGGATTTTGATTATGCAATTTTCAGCTCTACTCTCTCTGGACACTGTCTCTGACAAATAAAAAAAAAGAACACACTTTTTCTAAATATAAAACCAAAAATAGTCATGTAAAGAAGAATAATGTTAAATAATGTTACTATTGAGAAAACTTGGGAGCTAGTACAGTGCAGAAAAACAGATAAACACTATTGTAACTTTTTGATTGTAAAAATATTTCATATGCTATTTTCATTTTAATTTCTAGATTACAATGTGTTTTGGCATAGCAAGATTTTTCTCTGAATTTATAATCCAGTTTGTCCTCAGGAAATGTTCATCTCTTTCTTATTCAACTTTTAACCCTAGGAAACATTTGAGCCCTACGAAGATTATCTCTGTGGTGCAAGAATTTTTCAGTGTAAATGACTCACCACTCAGTTTTGATTAACTCAATTTGATTAAGAGGATCGCGTGCCCAAGTAGTTTTATAATCTGTAATTTCAGATAATTTTTTAATGGTCAAACACTTTGTCCCATAGACCCATAATTAAATGTACGGTTACCATAATTTCTAAACCTGTTGTATGTCACTCATCTAATTGTCCCAACTACTCTTAAGCGGTTTCTCAGTGTGAACAAATGATATATTGGGCCATGATTAGTTTTATTACTGAGCGTAACAACTTGGAAATGAACCTATCTTCGGGATTATTTTTCACCTATGAATAAGCCCCAATGTGGAAAATAAATCTCTGGATACCAGGGAGAGTAACGAGTGAGATCTGTCTCCTGAGGCCCGCACCATCAGTTCCCAGCCGCGTTTTGTGGAAAAGCCTTCTAAGCTAAAACCTTTCTCTGCTTTGTGAAAGTAATGTGGTT
Organism: Vicugna pacos; assembly: GCF_048564905.1. Classification (NCBI taxonomy): domain Eukaryota; kingdom Metazoa; phylum Chordata; class Mammalia; order Artiodactyla; family Camelidae; genus Vicugna; species Vicugna pacos. The sequence continues at coordinate 2,398,891 of NC_133010.1, read as the reverse complement.
TCTCTTTCAGAAAGTGATCACATATTCCAAGAGACTATTTTAATTTATTTGGTTGTCTATTTGATTTTCCTTTTTGACTATAAGATAGTGCAAGTTAGAGACAATTCTTTGACTGATGTCTGCAGGCTGATGACACTACCATTAAAATAGTGAACAAATGTGAAATCTGTGGGTTAGGTAGACTGTGAATTTCTAGACTGCAAGTAGAAAATGATTGTGGTGGAATATGTTCCAAGGTTTGTAGTGGACAGCTTTTTGAAAAACTTGCAGTTACTCACCAGCCACTGGGTCCCCTGCCAGGTCTCAGGGTCCAATGCCAGCTTGCCCAGGTCGCAGGCATGGAGGGAGCATTGACCAGGTGAGCAGCCTGGGGTGCACCTTGGGCAAGCTCCCTTGGTTTCTTCAGCCGGATACCCAGCTCCCGGCCCCAATGCTGTCACCTGACTCTGTGCTGGTCCTAAGCACCCACAACGACGTGGCAAAGCAGCAGCTGGAAGCTGAGCTGTGCTCTGGGCTGCCCAGCCTGCACCTGGTGCAGGTGCCCACCAACCTGGGCACCCAGGCGGGCCGGCAGCAGCTGCTCGCCGCCCTGCACCAGCTCCCCAGGCCCAGGGCCTGCAGCAGTGCTGCTCATCCACAACGTGGGCAATCCTGGGGATGTGTCCAAAGGCAGGGTGGACCTGGCTGACCCAGCTGAAGTGAACAGCTACTGGGGTCTGAACTTGACCTCCCTCCTCTGCCAGACTTCCAGCATCTAAGGCCTTCCCAGACAGTCCTGGCCTCCGCAGGGCTGCAGTTAACATCTCATCCCTCTGTGCCCTGCAGCCCGTCAACGGCTGGGTGCTGTATTGTGCAGGGAAGGCTGCCTGTAATACGATGTTAGACGTTCTGGCTGCAGAGGAACTGAGTGTGAGGTGCTGAGCTGTGCCCCAGATCCCCTGGACACAGACATGCCACAGTTAGCCTGGGAGACCTGCATGGACCCAGACCTGCGAGAAAGGCTGCAGGAGCTGAGGACACAGGGGGAGCTTGTGGATTGCAGGATATCAGCCCCGAACTGCTGAGTGTGCTGCCAAAGGACAAGTTTGAGTCTGGAGCCCGTGTTGACGTGTTGACTTATACGGTGAACAAGCCCATGGCCTTGGCTTCCTGGGGCTTTCTCTCCGCTCTCTCAGGCACACCCAGCAGCCCTGCGCCTCCTTGCATCCTGCCACAGTGGCACCACCGACCCTGTCCTCAGATCAGCTAGACATGACGGCCCTAGCTGGCTGAAGTTGCTAATCTCAGGGGTTGGTGTTGACCACCCTGAGTTAGGAGTAGGCTCGGGAGAGACACGTGATGGGTTTGGGTGTTCTCCCACCTGAGGAGTAGAATCTTAGGGATGAGGAAAGCCGGACAAGAAGCTAAAGCACTGAAGGGAGGAGTTTGGGTCTCCTGCCCAAGGCCAGTCCATGGGGAGGAGGGGTGAGCTGGTGTCAAGTAGGAGGGCCCATGTAGATTCACAGGTGGCTGGGAGGGGAGGGAGAGGTGGGAGGGCAGCACGAATCCCTACCCACAGGGAGGCCCCTTGCTCGGGGTGGCAGGACCTCCTGTTGAATTTCATGTTCTAGTCTGATGCGTCTTCCCTCCAGGACCTACCATCCATCCCCCAGGTGCAGGAAGTGTTCCTGAGAGTTTATGTACATGTTGAAGGCAAATACAAATAAAATGTGTATTGGCCTTAAAAAAAAAACTTGGCAGTTACTGATCTTCAGAAAAATAACATTGACTCTATTGAAACCATTTGTTGGTATTAAATACACACACTTTGTAGATCTTTATTTTTCTCACATAAATATTATATATTCCCCCTCCAATTTTTCTTCCTGTTTAAAACAGAATCACACAGCTTTTCATACACTAAATATGAATTCTTTCTTTCTTTCTTTCTTTTTTTTTTACTTAAGCAACCACCAAGCAGTATAGATTTGGAAACAAATAAATTGATCTCAGACTAAATTTTCTTCTTTAAATATGAAAAGAGAATTTGCAGGTCAAAGTTGTCTAAGTATTATGTATTAGTTTACAAGTTTAGGCAAGTGATTAAACTCGGGACTTCACTTACCTCATCAATGAAACGAAAAACTTGGACTAAATTACAAATCCTTAGAGTGCTAAAATTCAGTTATTATCTGATTGCTATGAGTCAGTCTAAGATTAAAAATTGAAAGTTGAGGTTTTAAACATATTATGATTCTTAATAATCATGAAAGAATTATTAAGCACTAAAGGTATGCATGACATTTAATGTTTTTCCATAAAATTTAAAGAATTAAATTCTCTACCTTGAATTGGCTTATCTTTAAAAAGGAAGAGTCAAACAGACAATGAGGTACATTAAAGAAGTCATTCTATGTATCTTGATTTATTTTTCACCCAATCTGTTTACTTAATATCTCACAGCTAGACCTTATGCAGGGAACAGAGGATTTCAAGATGAAAAAAAACATGACTTCTAACTTCAAGGAGTTTGCGATCTATTTAATAAGATTAAAAGTCACAGCAAAAGTATGACCACCGAAAACTTAATAGTAAATTTATAAATTGGGCTTTTGTTTACTCTTCAGAACTGACATCATTTTCCTTTACTAAGTTAGTCGGTGGCTTTCCATGTAAGTGCTAAACCCCTGAACGTTGTACTGTGGTATTTCACAACGCCACGTTTTCCCTAGTTTGTAAGCTTGATGAAGGCAGGGACATGTTAAAGTTGTAATGCTAGCATTTATTTTTTTAAGTACAGTGACCAGAATGGAGAAGATGCTTTGATATGTTTGTTGAAGTGAATTAAGGGCATAAACAGAGGTTGACATTTCTCACTATGATGTCATTTTTACTTGTTACTTTGGAGTATACACATACCGACTAGTGCACGAAACACTCATGTTCAGCTCAATGAGTTACGGTCAATGAGCACTTGGATGGATAGCGACCACTAAGGTCAATAAAAAGACCATTGCCCCTGTCATCAGTACTCCCTCCCGTCTTCCAAAAATCGCACTTTCCGACTTCTCGTGCTATCCACTGTAGCCCCAGAGGCTGCCCAGAGCATCACTCAGCCTTTCATTACATTCAGTGGGATTAGGAGACACTAAATGGGAAATTCCACGTTCATCTCTCTGTACGTCTTTCTTCTGACTCTTGGTCCTTACAATTTAGTGTGTCTTAACTAGACGATTATAATTTTTAAAACTGAAATACAGTCGATTTACAATGTTGTGTTAGTCTCTGGTGTACAGCATAAAGATCACAATATTTTAAATCAAGGCACAGAGGTCATATTGAAAATAATGACTAATTTTACAATGAAACCGTAAGTAGACATGCTCACTTATGGGTTTTCAAATTATTCTTTCTTGCTATTTACCAGGAGTTGGTCTTCAGTTTTTGTTTGTTTGTTTTTTACTGATTCACCTTTACTGAAGTGCAGAGCCCACTTTAATTCTAAACAGCCCTCGAACGGAGTCTCTCCAGTGTTTCAGGTGCCACCGTTCAGCCGCGCGTATGAAGCACCAGTACTGACGGAAATGGCCATTCACCCCGACTTACTTCGTATTTGTCAGCTTATTCATCCATCCTTCCTTCCTGCACCCTGGCCCTTCCCTGTAGGGTGACGCTCATTCCGAAAGCACAAGCTTGTGAAGTTCCACTGGTAAACAGACTCTCAGACTTCGCTCACCTGGCAGTGTTTGGATTTGCCCTGTTGCTTCAGGGTCTGACGGCAGTTACTCCCTCAGCCCCTGCAGACGTGCTGCTCCCCGAGGGAGGGGTGGGCAGCAGGGCCTGCTCCTGGGAGGCCTGTTCCTCCGTGACTGGTGCTGTCTCTCCGCCCGCCTCTCCGGGCCTGCTGTGAGGAATCTGCAACCATCCCGTCTGCCGGACATTCAACTCCTGTCACTGGGCGGACCGCGGATTCCAGACATCAGTGCGCATCCCTCCTCAGCACCTCGGCCGCCCCGCCGCCTCTCCCGCTGGGCTGTCCCCGGCGGTCGGCTTTCCCAGCATCTCCACAGCCTGCAGCTCTCGAGGCCCGCTGCCGCGCCTCCCTGTGCGGAATTTCACATCGCTTCTCCGGACTTAACGTCCTCGTCATTAATTCTTTATCAGCTGTCGGCTCTGTGCTTTTCCAATGCTCCTGGATATTTCTGATAGACTTCCATCTCTTGTAAATTTTATGATCCCCCTTTTTAATTTTTTCAAACATTTTATACATGATTGTTATATATTTGCTCCTGAAGATCCCAACACGGATTTCCTAAGGGTCTAAACCTGCTCTTTGTGTCTGATGCTTTGCTTCCCGAGGGCCCGACTCAACTGGAAACTGGGTGCTGTTCCCAGAGAGCCTGGGGTCCTTCTCCCTGGAAGAGGACAGCACCCACCCCTGAATCCACTGTGGCCCCTTTAAGGAGCCCAGTTTCCTGTGGGAGCCTGTGATCCAGACACTCACTAAGCACCACCATGGCAGAGAAAGTTGTGAAGACGTCCGCTTCATGCGAGTCCCCAAATCAATCACAGTCTAGCTTTCATCAGAAGGGCCCTTTAGTGTGTAGACTTCCACGCTTCCGAAAGCAGAACCAAACTCGAGTTTCAGTTCTGTGTCTACCCGTGTACGTCACCTGCCCTTTCAGTGCAAAAAGGTCACCGTTACCTTCTATTACCAACTTAAGAGTCATGTTTAGCATGACTGCCTTAGTCATTTAAGAACAGTAACATTAAGGCTGCCTGTAATTAACCAGAAAAGCTTAAAGTATTCAGTGAAGATGGATGATACCAAAAACATTCCCCCAAAGGTAAAAGGAACAAGATTATTTCCTAGCTCGTGAAAAGATGTAAAAGTGTGGTTCAAAACCCATAAAGTTGAAAAATACGTTCTCAGTCAAACAGAAGAAACTGTCAGAGAACAAGCTGGGTCCCCAAGTGACACACAGCCAGAGGGAGAGGCTGAATCTCAGGCCCGAGTCCTGGGGGGATGGGCAGGCGTGTTAAGGAGCCAGCTGGCCTCAGAGTAGCCAGGGTGGGGCTGTGGTTACTCCTGAGCGCCCGGAGGCCTCCCGGCAGCAGCGATGTGGGGGTCGTTCGGCCACAGTGGACGAGGGCCCCATCGCCAAGCTCCACGCCTGAGGCAGGAGGGCTGCTGACAGTCCTGCCGGCTGACCGCCACGTCTTCCTCCGGGGTGCGCGGAGAGTGGGCAAGTGGATGCCGTCCTGACTTGTGGGAACTGACCTGCCAACTAGGCATAGGGTGAGTGAGAAATGGAGGACGAGGTGGCGTCTCACTTCGCAGCCGAGTCGCCGGGAGCAGCATCCACGCAGCTCTGACCATGGACGGACATGAGAGGCATCTAGACCTCAGACCCGCTGCGGAGGGAGACTCACGCCCAGACGACGGGGGAGGGGCCAGCTCTGCCGGGGCTGCTTCGCACTGCAGTTGTTGGCAGTCCCGTCGCCGGCGTTCAGGAACACAGAGATCCTCAATGCGTGGTGATGCCCAGGAAGTCGGGGCTCTGGGGCTGGAACTTGGAGTATGTGGCCACCTGCAGGTTGATGCTCCCCACCTGAACCAGGCCGTCTTCCTCCAGCAGCAGATTCTGCATCATCCAGTGAGGGAGGTAGCAGATGCCTTCCTCAGCCACAAACTCCAGCCCACCTCAGTGCGTCATGCGGGCCGAGTTCTTGTCGTTCAACTTGAACAGCACGTGGTAGGTGATGTGAAGTCGGCTGAGCTGGTGGAGGGCGGGGAAAGGGAGGCATAATTACCGGACTGCCTTGCAGGCGCGCGCGTCGTCAGGGATGGTTGCATGGGAGCCTCTGCCTACTCACAGCCGCTGCCCAGTTGGTCTGCAGTTTTGATCCTTGTAGTTAAATACATAAATAGTATTATTTACTCAGAATTTGATACCGAGGTTCACATGAAATAAATGAAGAATAGGTCTGCAGGTGACAGTAATGCTTTCAAGGTGTATTTTATATAGAAATTAATTTTTTTTCAGTCCAGGATGACAACATAGAAGATATGTATTTAGCAATGAATTTACTTAAGGTTTTTCATTTTAATATGATCTTTTCCTTTTGTGTTTATTCCAGTTATTTCTAGAAAAAATATAATCTAATCACACATTTGATTAGCTCAATATACTATATACTATTCTCTTCTAACAAAGTAATTTGTCATAGTTATGTGTCAGCTCCTTCCTAGAATATTTAACATATGATTCATTTGGGGAAGAATGAATTCATATATATACTTTCAGGGCTACAAACTAAAAAAAATACTCATATTTTATAACTGGACAGTAACTGTGATTATTATGCCCCTCACATTTCTGGGAACTAAAAACATGGGAAGAGAAACTGGAATATACACAGTCACGCTTAAAGGTGGGTTAGATTCTCTCAGGATCTCACAGTCCTGAATAAGGTAGTGTTACTTGTCTTACAGAACTATATCAATGACAACTTAACATTTTTTTCATTTTATTTAAAGAGATTAACTTTATTCCAAGAATCAGCAGGGTACCCTAAAAGGAATATCAAAATACCTGTTTCTGTCTAGTCTTTTATATGTCCTTCAGGAAATTGGAGAAACTTATCATTTGAGGTTTAAGTTAATAGTGGTAAAATTTCTCAGATATTTCAAAGTCATCAGTGACACAACCTAACCATTTAAAAAAAAAATTACCTGAGCTGGGGAGTTTGAGAAGTCTGAGTAACCAATGTCTTGACAGCTGGAAAAAGGATTGGGGTGTGTGTGTGTGTGTGTGTGTGTCTGTACTTTTTCAGTTTTTTTGTTGTTGTTGTTAAGGGATTTTATTTTTAGCCCAGTTTTAGGTTGGTTCACAGCAAAATTTAGTAGGAAGATTGAGAAATTGCCATATATCCCCAGGTAACAAGCTCCCCTGTTATCAACATACCTCACCAGAATATACTTGTTACAGTAGATGAGCCTACATTGACACATCTTTATCATCCAAAGTCCATGGCTTACACACATTATAGCTCACTCTGGTGTTATACATTTTATGGGTTTGGACAAATATATAATAACATGTATCCATCATTGTGATATCATGGAGTATTTTCACTACCCTAAAAATTCTGTTTGTTCTGTCTCGGCCCAGCACTGGCAAACATTGATCTTTTTACTGGCTCCGTAGTTTTGTCTTTTTCAGATTTCAAATATTTGGAGTCATGCAATATGTAGGTAGCCCTTTCAGACTGGCTTATTTTGTTTGGCAATATGTGTTTAAGTTTCCTTCATGTATTTTCATGGATTGATAACTCATTTTTTAGCACTGAATACTATTCCATTGTCTGTATATACCATGGTCTATTTATCCATTCACCTTCGAAAAGACATCTTGAATGCTTCCAAGTTTTGGTAGTTATGAATACAGTTGCTATAAGCTTCCGTGTTCAGGTTTTCACGTGGACATAGATTTCAACAGTTGAGTAAATACCAAGGATTGTGATTACTGGATTGTATAGTAAGAGTATGTTTAATTTTGGACCAAACTGCCAGACTGTCTTCCATAGTGGTTGTATCATGTCGCATTCCCACCAGCAGTATATGGATTTGTGTTGCTCTGCATCCTCTCCAGCATTTGCTGTTGTCAGCGTTCTGCATTTTGGCCATTCTAATAGATGTATAGTGATATCCCACAGTTTTAAATCTCAATTCCCTAAAGACCTATGATGCTGAACAGCTTTTCATATGATTACTTGCTATATATCATCTTTAGTTAGGTATCTGTTAAGACCTTTTGCCCCTTTAAAAAATCAGATTAATTATTTTGTTATTGTTGAGTTTTAAGAATCCTTTGTAAATGTTAGATAGCAGCCCTTCATCAGGTAAGCCTTTTTAATCTTTTCTCCGTCTTGTCTTCTCCTTCTCTTGACATCATCTTTTGCAGACCAGAAGTTTTTAATTGTAATGAAGTCCAGTATATCAATTACTTCTTTCATGGATTGTCCCTTTGGTGTTGTGTTTAAAGTGTCATCACAATGCTTGTCACCTGGATTTTCTCCTATGTTATCTTCCAGGAGTTTTCTCATTTTGTATCTTGCATTTAGGTTTGTGATTCATTTGAGTTAGTTTTTGTGGATGATGTAAAGTCTGTGTCTAGATTCTTTCTTGGGGGGAGGGGCATGTGGATGTCCAATTATCCCAGCACCATTTGTTGAAAAGACCATCTTTGCTCCACTGTATTGCCTTTGCTCCTTTGTCAAAGATGAGTAATATTTATGTAGCTCTATTTCTAGGCTCCCTATTCTGTTCCCTAGATCTATTTGTTTATTATTTTGCCAATTTCATCTCTCTTGATGAGTGCAGCTTTTTGGTAAGCTTTGTAGTCAGGCTGTGTCAGTCCTCTGACTTGCTTTTATTCACCTAAAAGCCTCTTCCTGGTTGTTCCAGTACCTCTACAACTACTTTATTTTGGCAACTTCACGCATGTCTGTTTTCTCTTTAATTGAGGGATGGTTGATTTACAACGTGTTAGCATCTGGTGTACATCATAATGATTCAGTTACATACATATATTGTATTATATCTATTCTTTTTTTATGATAGGTTATTATAAAATATTGACTATAGTTCCCTGTGCTCTACAGTAGGACCTTATTGTATCTATTTTATATATAGTAGTTTGTCATCCATGTCTATTTTTTCATCATTCCTGCCCTTATGAAGCCTCTCCTGACCATCTTACCAGTCACTTCACTTTCTCTGATGTTTGATACTTTTTATTAACATCTACAGTTAATCATTTTTTCTTTAATTTACATGTGGCAAGCTTCTTCCCTGAACACCCCTCACTCCCATCAGGAAGAAGTGTCATTGAAAATAAGGGGAAATCAAAAAGTCTCCACAATAATTGCCTCAAGTTCCCGTATGCCCCAAGGCTTCTGCTGTCACACATCTCCATCCATTTCACAATGCCTCATCGCTTGTCCCTGCATGTCCCTAGAGAGAACCTTTTCCTTTCTGCCTGCTCTTGAATTGACTAATTCCTCCTCTAAAAGACTAAACTCAACCTGATTTCTCCTTCTATCTCTGGGCAGACTGAGGTCTTCCTGCACTGTGCTCCCACTTTATTCATTTCTATCCTATTTCATTTGTCATACCAACTTAGTTGCTGTAATAGATTTGTCAGTTTTCTGAGGAAAATGGCAGTTTCTTATTAATTTTGATAACAATGAACAGCTATCCCAGTGGCTAATACATAGCAGTTGCTCAATAATGTCTGTAAGTTGAATTCCTGATTAAAACTAGAGCTCCTGGAAATTGACCACATCTGAGTGATCAATTGTCCAGTGCAGTTGTCCCCCAGATTACTTTATGATAAGAGAAAGGTAGAGAAGGAGCCTGAACTTTCAGTACAAACCTGGAGCTGTGGCATCACCTGTCTTATAGCTTCCAAGTAAGCACAAGTAAGATGGGACATTTCTTTGTTTCTTTTTCTCATACGTTTAAGTCTTATCAATTCAATTTGAATTGCTGAGCAGCTTGGAGAAAGTAATTTGTAGTTAGCTACAGTTTTCCATCTATTTTTGTACTTTTTACTATATTTTAACTAAAAAGATTTTTCTGGCATTGAAATAATTATATAATTATAAAGCAGAGGGCAAAGTAAAGCAATATTTATTTTGATCACCTACTATGCCCAGGCTCTGAACTGGGGATCCTCATTTCATTATCTCACTCAATTCTCATAGTAGCCCTACGAGAGGGGTATCTGAACTGGGCATCCTCATTTCATTATCTCACTCAATTTTCATAGTAGCCCTAAAAGAGAGGCATGATTATCAGCATTTTAAGATTTAAAACAAACAAACAAAAAGAAATATCTAAAGCACAACTGGAATACTCTTACTGTCTGTGCTGTCTCCTTTCTTAAAGTCATACATTTTGCAAATATCAAATTGCTTTAAGAGTTTCTCAGTGTGCTACTGATAAAAAACAAACACAGACAAATGCAACAGAATCAAAAGCCCTAGAAATAAACCCACACATATAGGGTCAAGTAGTATTTAACAAAGCAGCCAAGAATACTCAATGGGGAAAGAATAGTCTCTTCAATAAATGGTGCTGGAAAAATAGAATATTCACGTACAAAAAATGAAATTGGACCTTTATCTTATGCCATTCAAAAAGTCAACTCTAAATGGATTAAAGACTTAAAGTGTAAGACCTAAAATGGTAAAACTCCTAGAAGAAAACAGGGAAAAAAGTTCCTTGACATTGGTCTTGTTAATGACTTTTTTTGACTATAATACTAAAAGTACAAGCAACAAAAGTGAAAATCAATACTTGAGACTATATCAAACTAAGAAGCTCCTGCACTACAAAAGAAACAATTAAGAAAATGAAAAGGTAACCTGCAAAATAGGGAAAATATTTGCAAAGCATACATCTGATAGGGGTTTAATATTCAGAATATGTAAGGAGCTCATACAAGGTAATAACAACAACAACAAAAAATAAAATGAAAAACAATCTGATTGAAAAACGGACAGAGGATCTGAATAGACAGTTTTCCAAAGAAAGCATACAAATGGCTGAGTACATGCAAGAATGATCAACATCATTAATCATCAAGGAAATGGAAATCAAAATCACAATGAGATACCACATCACACCTATTAGAATGACTATTATCACAAAGACGAGATAACTACATGCTGGTGAGGATGTGGAGGAAAGAGGACCCTCACACACTGTTGGTGGAAATATAAATTGATACAGCCATTATAGAAACCCTTCACTGTGAAGGTTTCTCAAAAAAAAAAAAAAAGACTACCACATGATCCAGCAATTCAAAAGAAATGAAAGCACTATCTCATAGATATTTGAATTCCTATGTTTATTGAAACATTATTCACAATAGCCAAGACATGGAAACAATGTAGTTGTCCATAGATGGATGAATGGATAAATAAAAGGTGGTATACATATGCAGTGGAATATTATTCAACCATAAAAAGGAGATCTTGCCATTTCTGCAATGTGGATAAAACTTGAAGGCATTACACTAAGTGAAAACACAGGTGCTGTATGAGATCACTTATATATGGCATCTAAAAAACTGAACTCACAGAAACAGAGAGTGGAATGTTGGTAACAAGATCTGGGAGTCAGCGTAAATAAGAAAATTTTAGTGAAAGAGTATGAACTTCCTGTTACAAGATGAATACTTACTTTCTGCAGTTGTAATGTACAACACGGTAACTACGGTTAACAACACTGAATTATATACTTGAAAGTGTGGATTTTACATGTTTCCACCACTGCTACCACAACAAAATGATAATTATGTGGAGTGAAGGAGGTGTTAACTAACCTTATCGTGATACACATTTTCCAATATATGTTTATCAAATCATAACACTGTGCACCTTGAAATTACTCAATGTTGTATGTCAATCATGTCTGAATAAAATTGGAAAAAATAATTCAGAAGAATTTTTATTTGACCTACCCTGCTCTTATAGACTGAATATTCATGTCTCCCCCAAATCTATATGTTGAGACCCTAACCCAATGTGAATGTATTAGGAGGTTGTGCCTTTGGGAGGTGGTTGGATTATGAGCATACAGCCATCATGAACTGGAGTAGTGCTCTTATAAAGAAGACCCTAGAAAGCTCTGTACCATGTGAGGACACAGCAAAAAAAAAAAAAAAAATCTATGAAGGAGGAAGAGGGCTCTCACCAGACATGAACTCTGTTGGCACCTTGATCTTAGGCTTCCCAGCCTCCACAACTGTGAGAAATAAATGTTTGTTATTAAAGTCACCCAGTCTATGATATTTTTGCTATAGCAGACCAAATACACACTACCACCAAAGGTTCTTGGGGTTCACCAGTGGTTCAAACCACAATTTGAAAATCATACTTTGAGAATGTGATTATACGATTGGACTGAAAATACAGCTATGTTCCACTCATAAGAAGAATAAAAGCGTGAATGGGTATTAGAATCAGGTTAGGTATGCTTTAGGGCAAAATGCATTACAGAAGATAAGAAGATAACAATATCATGGTAATATTCTCCAGGAACATCTAACAATCCCAAAATTATAATGTACCTAATAGCCCCTAAATATATAAAAACAAATTTAACAAATTCATAATCATAGTGGAATACGTTAATCACTATGGTGGAATATGTTAACATGTAGCTCTGTGTAACTGCTGGGTTCTCAGAGAAGTGAACAGCAAATTAAACAGGTTAGTTCTCATTGACCTAGGCATGTGCTGGCATTTTTACCAATGCCAGATATTTTGTAAAGTGTGTAAATTTAATCTTCATAATACTGAAGTTCAAAACTGTGGCTCTCACAACCTTATGATCCCACTGAGAGGTTTTCTAATAAAGATTGAGTTAGTTTGGAGGGAAGTAATCTGCACACCCTAGGATTCTTAATTAACTCTCTTGAGCTATTGGAACAACTTACTGCACTGTTTAGGAAACATTGCTGGGGTGACTGCCATAAAGATGCTGTACTTATTCAAAATAAGTCTAGCTTGCTCCTAGTAAGGAGTAATGAGGAAGGTTCTCTATGCCCAAAATCATAGAAGTAAGGAAATGACTGCCTCTCAGAGCCAAATTATTAAATCAATTCATACTGGATCAGAAAAGAGATATTCAAGAAGTTACTTTAAATGAATTGGATAATTATTTATTGGGCATTGTTTTTAATGTTTTACTCACATACTCCTCAGTTAGTCTTACCCATAACCTTTTTGAAAACACCGTAACACACTCAAGAAAAGACTAACATAGAAAAGAATATTATGCCCCTTTTAGGAAAGTAAAGTTCATGAGTAATTTTTTCTCAGCATGTCCCTTGCGCTAGCCAGGAAAAGCTTGTCTTGGCTAACAGGTATGATGATGTGACCCTTGCTACATACTTAGTAAGATAGCTTGGTAACTCTGACCATCCAAAGGAGACAATTACCTTACTTTGCTCTGATTTCTTGCTTTTTCAAGTGATGTTCTGCATATGATTTTGCCTATAGGTGCCTATAGGTGCATTTTTTTTTTTTTTTAGTATCGGTATGAGCTTTTCTTTGTATTTTTGATAGAATTCCCCTATATTTGCCTATAGGTGCATTCTCCTATAATTTACTAATCAGAGAACACAGTCATAATTGTTCTCTGTAAGATAAGGGTAGCATCCTTTTTTAAATAAATATCATTATAGCGATAAAGGTCTTTCCCCAAAAGAGAAGAACCATCTCAAATAAACAACCTAACCTACCACCTAAAATAATTAGAAAAAGAAGAACAAACAAAACCCAAAGTCAGCAGAAGGAAAGAAAAAATCAAAAATCAGGAAGGAAATAAAATAGAGATTAAAAAAAATAGAAAAATAAATCAAACCAATAATTGGTTTTTGGACAGAGTAAACAAATTTCACAAGCCTCTGGCCAGGCTCACCAAGAAGAAAAGAGAGTACACATATAAACAAAATAAAATGAAAATGGAGATATTACAACTAACACCACAGAAATACAAAAAATCATAAAAGAACATTATGAACAATGATATGGCAATAAATTGGACAACTTAGAAGAAACGGACAAATTTCTAGAAACACACAGTCCATCAAAACTGAATAAAGAAGAAATAGATCATTTGAACAGACCAATCACTAGAAGTGAAATAGAATCAGCCATATAAGAACCTCCCTGTAAACAAAAGTCCAGGACCAGATGGCTTCACTGGGGAATTCTATCAAACATACAAAGAAGAGCTCATACCGATCCTTCTCACAATTTTCCAAAAAATTGAAGAGGACTCAATACTCCCAGACTCATTCTATGAAGCCACCATCACCCTGATACTAAAGCCAGAGAAAGACTCTAACAAAAGAGAAAATTACAGGCCAATATCACTGATGAACATAGATTAAAAAATCCTCAACAAAATATTAGTAAACAGAATCCAACAGAACAGAAAAAAGATCGTACACCATGATCAAGCTGGATTAATCCCAGGGACTAAAGGATGGTTCAACATACAGAAACCAATCAATGTGATACACTACATCAACAAGAGAAAGGACAAAAACCACATGATCATCTCAATAGATGCAGAAAAAGCATCTGATGAAATTCAACACTGATTTCTGATAAATACTCTTACCAAAGTGGGTATAGGAGGAACATATCTTAATATGATAAAAGCTATTTATGTCAAACCTGCAGCCAGCATAATACTCAACAGTGAAAAGTTGAAAGCCTTTCCACTAAAATCTGGAAGAAGACAAGGATGCCCACTCTCACCACTTCTATTCAATATAGTATTGGAAGTCCTAGCCATAGAAATAGGACAAGAAAAAGAAATAAAAGGGATCCAAATTGAAAGAGAAGAAGTAAAATTGTCATTATATGTGGATGACATGATACAATATATAGAAAATCCTAAAGGCCCCACACAAAAACTACTATAGCTAATAAAAGAATTCAGCGAGGTAGCATGATACAAGACTAACATGCAGAAATCAGTGGCATTTCTTTACACTAACAATGAAATATCAGAAAAAGAAAGTAAATAAATAATCTTTTCAAAATTGCATCCAAAACAATAAAATACTCAGGAATAAATCTGACCAAGGAAGTGAAAGACAAATGTGGAGAACTACAAAACATTGATTAAGGAAATTAAAGAGGACATAAAAAAACAGAAAGATATCCTTTAGTGTTGGATTGGAAGAATTAATATTGTTAAAATGGCCATACTACCCAAAGCAATCTACAGATTTAATGTGATCCCTATCAAATTACCCAGGACATTTTTCACAGAATTAGAACAAATCATCCTAAAATGTATATGGAATCACAAAAGACCCAGCATTGCCAAAGCAATGCTAAAGAAAAACAATGCAGCAGGAGGAATAACTCTCCCAGACTTTAGACAATACTATAGAGCTATGGTAATCAAAACAGCATGGTATTGGTACAAAAACAGACATATAGATCAATGGAACAGAATAGAGATCCCAAAAATAAACCCACAAACTTTTGGTCAATTAATCATTGACAAAGGAAGTAAGAACACACAATGGAGTAAAGAAAGTCTCCTCAGCAAATAGTGTTGGGAAAACTGGAGAGCTACATGTAAATCAGTGAAGTTAGAACACTCCCTCACACCACAGACAAAAATAAACTCAAAATGGCTTAAAAACTTAAACATAAGACAAGACACTAAACTGCTTAGAAGAAAACATAGGCAAAACATTATCCAACATACATCTCAGCAATGTTCTCCTAGGACAGTCTACACAAGTAATAGAAATAAAAGCAAAAATAAACAAATGAGGAGGAGGGTAAAGCTCAGTGGTAGAGTGCTTGCCTAGCATGCACAAGGGCCTGGGTTCAATCCCCAGTACCTCCATTAATATATAAACAAACAAACAAACAAACAAGCAAACAAACCTAATTACCCTCTCCCCCAAGAAAAACAAAACATAACAATAGAACAAAAATAAATAAATTAATAAGACCTAATTAAACCTAAAAGCTCTTGCACAGCAAAAGAAACCATTAACAAAAGAAAAAGACAACCTATGGAACAGGAGAAAATATTTGCAAAAAATTAGACTGACAAGGGCTTCATCTCCACAATATATAAACGGCTCATACAACTTACTGACGATGACAACAACAACAACCAGAAAACCCAATCCAAAGATGGGCAGAAAACTTAAACAAGCAATTCTCCAATGAAGACTTACAAATGCCAAAAAGGCACATGACAAAATACTCAATATCACTAATTATCAGGGAAATGTAAATCAAAACTACAATGAGGTATCAGCTCAAGCCAGTCAGAACGTCCATTATTTTTTTTTAACATTTTTTATTGATTCATAATCATTTTACAGTGTTGTGTTAAATTCCAGGGTTCAGCACAATTTTTCAGTCATTCATGGACATATACACACTCATTGTCACATTTTTTTCTCTGTGATTTATCATAACATTTTGTGTATATTTCCCTGTGCTATACAGTGTAATCTTGTTTATCTATTCTACAATTTTGAAACCCCAGTCTATCCCTTCCCACCCTCTACCCCGCCCCCCACCCCGGTAACCACAAGTCTGTATTCTCTGTCCATGAGTCTATTTCTGTCCTGTATTTATGCTTTGTTTTTGTTTGTTTGTTTGTTTTTGTTTTTTAGATTCCACATATGAGCGATCTCATGTGGTATTTTTTTTTCTCTTTCTGGCTTACTTCACTTAGAATGACATTCTCTAGGAGCATCCATGTTGCTGCAAATGGCATTATGTTGTCGGTTTTTATGGCTGAGTAGTATTCCATTGTATAAATATACCACCTCTTCTTTATCCAGTCACCTGTTGATGGACATTTAGGTTGTTTCCATGTTTTGGCTATTGTAAATAGTGCTGCTATGAACATTGGGGTGCAGGTGTCGTCCTGAAGTAGATTTCCTTCTGGGTACAAGCCCAGGAGTGGGATTCCTGGGTCATTTGGTAAGTCTATTCCTAGTCTTTTGAGGAATCTCCACACTGTCTTCCATAGTGGCTGCACCAAACTGCATTCCCACCAGCAGTGTAGGAGGGTTCCCCTTTCTCCACAGCCTCTCCAGCATTTGTCATTTTTGGATTTTTGAATGACGGCCATTCTGACTGGTGTGAGGTGATACCTCATTGTAGTTTTGATTTGCATTTCTCTGATAATTAGTGATATTGAACATTTTTTCATGTGTTTTTTGATCATTTGTATGTCTTCCTTGGAGAATTGCTTGTTTAGGTCTTCTGCCCATTTTTGGATTGGGTTGTTTATTTTTTTCTTATTGAGTCGTATGAGCTGCTTATATATTTTGGAGATCAAGCCTTTGTCGGTTTCACTTGCAAAAATTTTCTCCCATTCCGTAGGTTTTCTTCTTGTTTTATTTCTGGTTTCCTTTGCTCTGCAGAAGCTTGTAAGTTTCATTAGGTCCCATTTGTTTATTCTTGCTTTTATTTCTTCTAGGAGAAAATTTTTGAAATGTATGTCAGATAATGTTTTGCCTATGTTTTCCTCTAGGAGGTTTATTGTATCTTGTCTTATGTTTAAGTCTTCAGTCCATTTTGAGTTGATTTTTGTATATGGTGTAAGGGTGTGTTCTAGCTTCATTGTTTTACATGCTGCTGTCCAGTTTTCCCAACACCATTTGCTGAAGAGACTGTCTTTATTCCATTGTATATTCTTGCCTCCTTTGTAGTAAGCAAAAGATTCTAGGTTTGAATCAATCTGGGGACAACGGGAAAAGGTAAAAAAAGTAAACCTTTACTTCTAACGAAAAAATAGTTCTCCTCAACAAAAAGTCAAAGAACACTCCACGCTGGGAAATATGATGAATATTTGTGGTTACCCCAGAAGTCAATTACAAAGGATGACTAAACCCCGTTATGTGATCCCATAGCACAGGCAAGCTGCATTTTTATCTCAATCCTGGAGCAGATTTTAAGCCTGCTTCTTCCCCTAGAGCTTCTGAAATTATCTTATATATTCAATTTGGGTCAACAACCTAAACTTTATTCCCAAAATCACATCTGATATACTCTCTCTACCTAATCATTTATTTCTCCATTTTTTCAAAATTTTTCACATACTTTTAGTCTTGTAAACACTTCCTCAAGTTAGCCCTGTCACAGTGATTCTGCAGCAAGTACATAAACTCTCTCCTTTGCTGATGACCAGATTGCCTGAATAGTGTATAAAATTACAGATTTAAAACAATCCGTTCCAGCCTATCAATGAACAATTTTGTCTTACTTATTCTTTATATTATGTGATATGGCATTAAAGTTCAGTTCAGAATATTATCTCCATTTCAACTTGGGGAGTGAAGGACCATGTAGTTTTATGTAAATTTTCACATGTGAGGCTAGGATATGCCAAAAGATGCAATGTAGAACCGTGGTAAGAGAAGCCTAAATACGAGAAACAGGATTTGACTTAGTTCTTTAAAGCAAAGGAAGAAGGGATACAGGAAAACTAAGTTACTTAACCCATTGCATTCTGTGAACGATTTTATTCTTAATTTCTCCATCTGTAAAACTCGGAAGTTGACTATTTAGATGACCCTACAGGACCTTTCAATTAAAAAAAAATGCTCATAACTCAATTCCGTATAATTCTTTCATTCTATTGATAAAACACAGAAAAGCTACTCTCCTTACTCCTCTGTTACTTTGAGTTGATCTTCCTTTTCCTGATTAAGCTAACAACTCTATGAAAGCTTGGTGTAGTCATACAAATTCATGCATAAAAATGAGATTATGGGTAATATACACTCTTGGAAAAACCTTAGATGATAAAATAGATACATGCAATATATCATGAGGGTGCATCATGAGACTTTAAGACTTTTATTTTGAAATTGAAAATTAGTAAGTTCCACAGTGGTTTACAGAATAATGTATTAGAATTTCCTTTTCTTTGAAGTGAACTTATAGCAGACGTTAGTATTTCTCTGTGTTAATTTGTTTTTGTTATTATTATTTGGGTGTTAAAACATTATCTTTTTGGAGATCCAATCAGGATTCAGCTACAGTCACGATTGAGTAATTCTGTTATTCTTAAGTTAAGTACAGGGTCCCCCTATGAAACATTTTCATAAGCCAAAATGGTATAAAGTGACGAAGCAATACCTTACGACAGACATATCTTGCTAACAGATGCACAAAATAAATCAAGATGAAGCACAGATGCTCACAGACACAGTTCAAAGCTATGGAGGCTCGATGCCAAGCGCAGTTCTCTTGCTAAGAGATTGGTGCTGCCTCTAAGACAGGCTTACTGCAAAACTAATGCTGGACACTGTTTCCATTTTTCCCCTTTTTTGATCAAAATAAAAATTCTCTTTGGATTTCTTTTGGTCAGCAAAAACAAGTACTAGTGAAGGTCTTCTGAAAAAGTGAGTTGGTATCAAGTGAACTTTCAAAAAGTGAGTGATAACTGTATTGCTTTTCTCTGTTTATGGCTTTCTGACTTTTACTGAACTTTAGTTTTACCTTTATTACAAATCTTGTGCCAGACCACGTGTAATCTATCACTAATCACTTTAAAACCTTACACATCAAATAACAGCCATTTTCTCTTCCATTCTTGAAATCAATAGTTTTAGTGTATTTATAAACTAGTAATTTTCTGTTACTTGAGATGCTATTCAGATAGTTCTGGCCAAGCATTCTACATCATTGCATTTACATCTATCACAGCTAAACATTTACTTATACTGATGCTAAGAAATACTGTTAGAAAGATTCACATAACCTTACTGTTTGCCTTGCTTAAAACTTTTCTCCAACAGTAATACATTATCAAGCTTTGTTAGTTTGAAGAACTTTTATCAAAGTCTTTTGGATGTAAATTACACTCAGCAGTAAATATGGTTAGCAATTTCCAAAGGCTTCATTGTTTTCATGGTGGTTAAATTCTAAGGGAAGTCTACCACACATAGCATGGAAATGTACTGGATTAGAAGACTGTGTTTGCCTTTCCCATTAAAAGAATGAATATCCATTACAGTGAATAATTCATTTGAAAAATTCTGCAAAACACAGTAGAAAACATTTTTCCTAGCTTCTATGTGATTTAGAAATCACTAGATATTATGGAGTTTAATCACTCTCATTCTTCACAGAGACAACTGCAAATGACTTTGACCATAAAATGATCTTTTTTTCTTTGAAATCCCAGTTACCCTTTTGAAGCTGATACTTTTCTCCATTAGTGAAACTAGATGTCAGTGAAGCATTAATTTTTAAGTTAATTTAAATAGCATTCTACTAAAATCACAATGTGAATACTTTCTTTTTTCATTGCTTTCTAGGTATCTATCAGACACAATTATCGGCATTGTGTCCATTATAAATAGAAAAAGTGAATTAATAAATTAAATGTCAAATAGTTTTAAAAGAAACTTTTGATGATTGCAAATAATCTCAATTACTGTATATAAGTTTCCTCTAGTTTTGTCTCTTGAAGTAAAATAATTCTTGTAAAATAATCTGTTCTCTAAAAGTTTTATATCACAAGAGTCAAATTTTCTTCACTATGCTTTTGAATATGAAAGTAACAAATCAGATTCCCTTGACTTCTTAAATGGTTTATCTGAGAGAGGTGTGAGCATGTGTCCAGGAGCCACAATATTCTCATGTATAATTAGGCACACATATAGTCCTGCCAGTGCAATATATTAGATTAATTTTATAGGATGCATTAAACCACATGTGTGAAGTTACATTTGCTTATGATGCTGAGACACAATTAGAAAAACTGTATTTTCTTTTGTCCCCAGGAAATTTCTATCAACCATATACATATCAATGCATTGCAGACAATGCATTCATAGAACACCCTAAATATTAATGAAAATGCTTTGCATTTGTGAAAACATTATAGTTTACAAAATGTCCTCTTATGCAGAACGTTGTTTTACATTCAATGTTCATGAGACATTTCAAAATAATTCAACACGGACTTATGAAAGATAAAAAATCAACTAACGTTTTTAATGTTAGTTTGCTAGGACTGTCATAAGAAAATGCCAGGCTGGGTGGCTTAAACCACAGAAGTTTATTTTCTCACCGTTCTGGAAGCTGAAAGTGCAGGAATAAAGTGTCAGCAGGTTTCGTTTCTTCTGCAGTGATAAGAATTGTCTTTTGGCAAACCATTTTAATCAATATTGGTAGCTTTAACTTTTTAGAGGTCACTTCTGTTTCTTTCCTGCATGAGAACTCCTGTTTCATTTATCCTATGTCTTACTCTCTTAGTAATTTTTTCTTCCTTTCTTGAAGTTCATGCTCTCTCTTGAGCTGGTCAGATTCCAGAGTAATGACTTCTAATCTCCTGGGTGGGTATTTGAGCATTCTGGAAGTCTAGTTAAGAAAGAACTCTGTGAATATACTAAAATACTCTTCTTTACCTTCTTATGATAACTCATTTCTTTCCTCATGCTCAGCAGATGAATTTATATTCTACTTTCCAGGGAAAATAGAAACTCACAGATATGTCGATATGTTCTCATGTTACTAACAGAAAAACTTGAAACATTCACATGTATTATACTCATTCAATATTTTTAAAATTCAAGTTACTATTGAAAAGTCAAGGCTCCTACTTTAAAGGCAAGGTCCTCAAATCCTTCTTACATAACCTGTACTTTTCTCAGTGATCTCTTCTATTTCTTATAAATCTATCTTGTCCCCATCTACAGGTGCTCTCATATGCTACGACATGGTCAAGTAACGTTGAGGTGGTATTTGTCATCTCTTCCTATGCCTTCATTGCAGTTATTTTAATAGGAAGTTGTTATACAGTATATCAGGCAAGGCTGCCTTGCTGCCATTTTAATCAAGAGGCATGATGTATTCTTCGTTTGTCTATGACACTTTTTAAACATTTGTCCTTGAGTTTTTAAAGAATCCCATATTCTGTATATAATTTTGAAATTTCATCTCACTGGCATTATGTTGCATCATGTATAAACATATGCATTTGAAAAGATTCTCTCAGTTGTTCTAAGCTGGATTATACATCAAAATTTTACTTTTCACCATTACTAACCATCTTGAATCATCTCTTTGTAGTATTCATGCTGTGAAATAAGGACTTTCATATATTTTTTTCCATCAAAATTTACCTTAGTGCATGCTTAGAATATAACCAACACTCTCTTCTTTGCTACTTGATGAGATGAGTGCTGTTTTTGAGAGTTCCCATCATTTCCATTACATAAGCAGATTTAACTCTGATGCATTGTTTTCTTTTTCTTTACTTCATACATATCATGGCAATGGTTAATTTTCCTTTAAATAAGTTTCAAAATTTACTATGTGTAGCTTCTGAGTATAATGTAGGAGGCTACAATTAATGATAAATCTGTTAAATAGGAAACATATGGTCAAAATAGGTGAAAGAACAGGCAATTTCAACAGGGAAAAGGATTCTACTAAAAAAATAATTAAATGAGGAAGAGTGCCCCAGTCTCATCCTTCCACAGAGAACAACTAGACAGTTATCCATGAATAAAAATAGCTCTGGGAAAGCTAAGTCCACTTTAAACATTTCAGCAATAAAACAGAACAAAAAAACATGAAAATGACTCTACACAATGGGTAAAGAGCACAGTTTGATTTTGCCTGCCCCAGACCAGCACTGTTCCTCTCCAAGAGAAAACTCCCTCGCCAGAGAAGGGAAAGGAAAACTGTGTATTATGCTGCTGTTGGATGCTGCTGCCGGGGCTGACTGAAGGTGTCTGTGCGGTGGCATGTAGCTCCCCTCACAAGGAAAAGGAGAGCAGGTCAAGTGACCAGCTTCCCCAGCCTTTCAGTGCTCTGCACAACAAATTCCCTTTGGTCTCTGTTCTCCTAGAGAGATCAGCAAAACTGAGACATCTAGAGAGAGCTACGAACAAGGAAGAAGCACAGAAGCAACGTGGCAGGAATAACCTTATTCCCAGGATCCTGTTCTACAGAGGATCCCAGCAACCTTCACCACCGAGTAGCTCAACAGCCCTTGTGGACCCCACAGACACCCCCAGCTTTCACCACTGAGAACCTCTTCATGGACCCCAAACCGCTCTGCAGAGGACCCCAGCTGCTTTCTCTAAAGAGTAAACCAATGGCCTGCATAGCCTCCACGGCTCCTTGCAGATTTTGTCACTAAGGTTTTAGAGGTTTTCCCCTTCCCTGACACCAGCTGTCTGAGACCCTCCCCTACTCCTTCCCCCACCAGCCCTGAAACAGGCATCCATACCAGCAGCCAGCCCAGCCTTGGTGGCTGCATTCATGCAAGAGTCATCAAGGCTCTTGTAACCAACTTCCATTGCAGTGGGTACAACAGAGGCAAAACCTTTCAGCCACACAAGGGTGCACCAACTGCCAGAGCCCACACAAATGCTCGTGGGCCCAGTACCAACCCTGATCCGTGTCACTGGCCTGCACCACTGTCCACGTCTGCAGGTAGCCCCTGCAGTTATGCACCTATAAAATGCTGGCCACAGATAGCATTATCAGGATCAACGTTGGTGCACATGCCAGAAGCTAGTCCCTACAGCCACCCAAGTGCATGTAGACAGCCCAGGCCCTGCATCTACTCAGGCTTCTGAGCCTGCTGGACTCCCCTCACTGGGCCGCACTAATGCATATGCTTGCAGCTAGCCCCGACAGCCACCGCGACCATTACTGCCAGACGCATTTTTCATCACTGGCCCCAACCATCATGCACGTGCCTGTGGCTAGCCCCTGCAGCCATGCAACTGCATGCCAACATCCAAGTGCCCACGGCTGCTTGTGTGCCTGCAGTTGGCCCTGGCTCTTGCTGCTGGTCCCAGCCCTTCACACTGTGTGTATGTCTGCTATTGGCCCCTGCCACCACATAGGCACCTTCAGTCAGCCCGGACAGCAGCATCTGACAGCAGCATAATACACATTCTGCTCAAGTGCAGGTGGAACATTCTCCCACATAGATCATAGGTTAGACACAAAACAAGTCTGAGCAAATTTTAAAAGACTGAAATCATACCAGATAACTTCTCTGACTACAATGGTATGAAAGTAGAAATCAACAGGAAAACTACAAAATGTACAAATATATAGAAATTAAAGAACACACTCCTGAACAAGCAATGGGTTAAAGATGAAATTAAGATATCTCGAAACAAACAAAAATAGAAACACAATACATCAAAACTTACGGGATCTGGAAAAGCAGTGCCAAGAGGGAAGTTTAGAGCAATAAATGCCTACTTTAAGAAAAAAAGGAAAATCTCAAATGAACAATGTCATTTTACACCTTAAGGAACTAGAAAAAGAAGAATTAAGCACAAAGTTAGCAGAAGGAGATAAAGATCAAAGCAGAAATAAATAAAATAGAGACCAGAAGATCAATGGACAAGATGGAAGAAACTATGAGTCATAAATCAAATCAGATTAGTTGCTTTAAACCTAGTCTTTAAAACTATCTGTGAAATTTGTTGCCTTAATATCAAAAAAATTTGTATAATTTCTATAGTCCTTAATACTTCATTTTAAACTGAGAAACTCTATGTAGCAGTCTATAAGCTAATCTGAGGTATTGAGGATGTTCTTTTAATAATACATCTCACTTCACGTTATTTTCAAGTCAAGAATCATCCTTGAATTGGAATCATCCTTGATCAATGGACTCACTACTTCCTGTTGCACCTGTTTCCTCAGGTTTCCCTTCTGTGTACTTTATTATCAGATTGACTCTTAATAAGTGATTGCTTTCTGAAGTCAAATTAAAGTAAAATAAATTTTATGCATAACTTGTTTTTTAGTTTTTTAGTAGAAAAGGCTATCAGATCAGACTTAGATTAAATTTGCTATCTCAGTATCTAAATTACACTACTCCTCCCACCTCCCCTTGAAGTACTAACTTTGACAATAACTAGCAGAAGTATTAATAATGGCTTCCTGTGAAATACACACAAACCTCATAAAAAATGGATGATGAAGTAGACAAAAGAACTCTGCTAAGTCATTTATAGCTTTGCAACACTGACTGAAAGTCTTCAATTAGGAAATATTCTGCTCAATTATGGCAAACCATGACATTTTTAAAGTACTGATAAAATTACAATGATCAAATCCATTGTTATGGGTCACATTTGTGATGTAATTTTTTAAAATATCAAAAGACAACATTTTTTTCCTGGAAATGTATTACAAAGATGCCAATCCAGGGTAATTTATAACAGACTACCTTCTTCCATAAAGGCCCTGAGGTCACAATTCTGTCAATACACCTTTAATTACAATAGATATAATTTTTTCTAGGTTTTAGTCTCTACACTGGTAGCTAACAGAGCATGTGGACTTGAGGTGCTGTTTAAGTGACAGGTAGTTTCTAATTCACAAAGTACATGACATCATAAAGATAACTGACCTCAGCCTCCTAATTTTGCTGTTTAAGAAACTGAGACTCGGAGGGTGGATATTACATGCTCACTGTGGTTTACAGTAGAGTTGTGTCCAGTAAACAAGGTTTCTTATTTCAGTTCATTGTTCCTTTCCTTTGCATCATTTTGCCTACACTGAAATCTCTTTTTGTAAGTACAATGAGAAAATGTAATTAAAAATAATTTTTCTGGAAATTTCATGCCCAACTCAGTGTTTCAGAATCCGTAACACCCTGCATTTTGACATGTATGAGCATCACCTTACATTAATATTATTGTAAAGCCACGTGTACCTGCAAGTCTACGGCTCTTGTTTAGCTCCATTATATTATCTACAAATAGTATACTGGAATTTGTTCTGTATGGACCATCTCAATTGTCTATTAAGAAAACCTGACTTCAATGAATAATTGTAAACTCGCTGCTTCCTTTCTTTGTCTAAAATGATTTTAATACATTCTTATTTTTATTCAGACAAATGGAAATATTACAACATACTGATATCTGCTTTTCTCAGATTACTTTGTCATAGCTAACACAGAATCTCTGCTTCTATATAGAATTTCAGATTCAATCTCCACAGCATTTGTACTGAGGAACTGAAAGGATAATTTAGATCTTATCTTGGTTGACATTCTAATGGATTATAACACAAGATAAACAGCTATGCTCACTTAAAAACTGGTGGACATAAATTAGGAACATTGAAAACATTCCACTGGTGGCTAACATATACAGTCATGATTTTCAGTTTATTTTTTGGAGATTAAAATAATTGCTTAAAAAGTAAACTGATTATCTTTATTTTCCTTTCCATGTGCCTAACCCATATTAAAAATGTTTCTTTTTGCAAATCCCATTTTTTTGGTTACATCTGAGTTAGGGATGTAGAAGGTATGAGTTAATTAGATAGTGACTTTTGTTTTATATCTCTTATATAAAAAATAAGTCAGCAAAAACTGAATCTATCTAAGAGTTAAACATCTGAAGAATAAGAAGGCTTAACTCTCTATGTTATTTTGGGCAGTGAGGTCAACAGAGCATATTCATTCATCTTTTCAATATTCACTGGATGCCTACAATGTAAAGTATCCCATGAGCTGGTAAAGAGTGCTTATCAGCTAAAGTTAACTAACTATAAAGGATCACTGCCTTCAGGGAAATAACTATATATACAGAGACATATATATGTGTGTTTATATATATGTATATATATGTGTGTGTGTATGTGTGTGTGTGTGTGTGTGTTTATATGAATGATGTGTAGAAATAGTCTAACTTTACTGAGGTTCATTTTGGAGAATGAGTGAGTAGGAAATAAGAATGTATGTTATCTGAAAATCCACATTATATAATTAACTAATATGAACTGAGCTCTTATGATGTGACAGGTCCTTTGCCTGCATTTATTAGTACATTTCTTTTTTTTTTAATTAAAGACTTAACTTTTTCAGATCACTTTTAGATTTACAACAGGTTGGGAGGAAAGGTACAGAGATTTCCCATATACCCCTGCCCTCACCCATACATTGCATTTTCCATTATCAGTATCACCAACCACGATGGTACATTTTTCACCAAGGATGAATACATTGACACATCATGATCACCCAAAGTCCACAGTCTACCCTGAGGTTCAACCATCTTGGTATTATACACTGTATGAATTATGACAAATGCATAACTACAAGTATCTTTCACTGTAATATCATACAGAGTATTTTTACTGCACTAAAATTCTCTGTCCTCTGCTTATACATCACTCCCATATGACCAACAACTCTGGTAACCACTGATTATTTTATTATATGTATAGTTTTCTCTATTCCAGCATGTCATATAGCTGGAATCATACAATATATAGCCTTTTCTAATTTTTTTTTTTTTACTCAGTAATACGCATTTGAGGTTCCTTTATGTCTTTTCCTGGCCTGAAAGCCCATTTCTTTTTAGTACTGAACGGTTTTCCATTTTCTGTATATATCATAGTTTGTTCATCCATTCCTGTTTTGGCATTTATGAATAAAGCTGCTATTAACATACACGTGAAGGTTTTTATGTAGATGTAAGTTTTCAACTCCTTTGAGTAATTACCAAGGGGTATGACTGCTAGATCACATGCTAAGACTATGTTTAGTGTTGTAAGAATTAAACTGTCTTCTGAAGTGGCTGTAGCATTTTGTATACTCGCCAGCAATGAATGAGAATTCCTGTTGTTCAATAGCATTTGGCATTGTTAGTATTCTGGAATTGGGCTGATATAATACGTATGTAGAGATATCTCATTGTTACTTCAATTTGCATTTCACTGATGACATTTTGATATCCTTATTTCCCATCTGTATATCTTCACTGGCAGGTATCTGCAGAGGTCTTTGGCCTATATTTTAATTAGGTTGTTTATTTAATTGTTGAGTTTTAAGAGATCTTTGTATATTCTGAAGAACAGTCCTTTATCAGATATATACTTTACAAGTATTTTCTCCCACTCTGGCTTGTCTGTGAAATGCCTTAATATTGTCTTTCATAATGCAGTAGTTTTTAATTTTAATTACATCTAGTGTATCAATTATTTCTTTCTTGTATCTTTGGCATTATATCTAACTAAGGTCATGACCTAAGGTCATGTAGGTTTTCTCCTATGTCACCTTCCTGGGGTTTTAGAGTTTTATGTTTTACATTATTTAGGTCTATAATCCATTTTAAGTTAATTTTTTGAAGGTTTGTAAGGTTTTTGTCTAGGTTCATTTTATTGCATGAGAATACCCTGTTGCTCCAGCATTACTTGTTGAAGAGGATGTCTTTCTGCATTGTATTGCCTTTGCTTCTTTGTCAAAATCAGTTGACAACATTCATGAGGGTCTATTTCTGGGCTCTCTATTCTCCTCCATTGATCTTTTTGCCTATTCTTTGCTAGTATCACATTTTCTTCATTACTGGAGCCTTATAGTAAGTCTTAATGTAGGATGTCCTCTAGGCTTGTTCCTCTCTTTTAATACTATGTTTGCTACTCTGGGACTTTTTACTCTTTTTATAAACTTTAGAATCAGTTTGCTGATATATATAAAATAACTTGCTGGGATGTTGATTGAGATTGCACTGAATCTATAAATCAAGTTGGGAAGAACTGACATCTTTCATCAAAGCTACCACAGTTTTTGTTTAGACACCTAAGCAGTTACGAGCGTTCTTTACCAAATATTTTTAGATTCCTCTGGAAATATATTTACAAGATAATTCCTTAATTATTCACTTCCATGTTCCATGTCCCTAGACAGTACAAGCATAGATGATGACGATGAAGTGGGATAGCTCTGAATTCAAATTTATTTTATGTTCCGTATATTAGCTCTGTGCCATTGGAAAGGGAGATGAATATATGCACTGAATATTTACTATGTGCTAGGCAATGTGTTAAGCATTCTACTACATACACTATGTTTCCAGTTCACACCTTTAACATAAATTTTAAAGCAAGTATCATTCATCTCATTGTATATCTGATGAAGATGAAACAGAGAAATCAAATGGTTTATCGAAACCATAAAATCAGCAGTAGGACAATTTGGGATTTAGTCTATATCTGAGAAACTCTAAAGACTGTTCATGATTTACCACACGCATAAACTACTTAACTTTATGAAATCTTCGGTAGAAACAGAATGTGCCATAGGACTGTTTTGTAGACTTAATAAATTATCATGTGTTAATGTACTGGGTAGGTAATATGGGTGCAAAAAATGATGTCTCCTAATCAGGATTCTTCTTCACCCTCTCTCTCCTGTTGTGTTCCTTCCCCTTTTTATATCCTCCTTTAATTTTTATAGCCAATACCTAAATTAATATTTTAAACTATTTAATGTTTGTCTAAAACCAGGATGTCATAAAAACTAACAGAATAGACTATCAGAGATGTTTAACTGTCAGTGTCCAAAACCATAAAATACACAAAACCTGCTCTGTTATTTTCAGTATTAAATACTATAATACCAATAATGACTATATATACATATACTCATTCAAAAATAGCCCTTTTTATTTTCATTTTCCTTTGTTGAATGACAAAGAAACTGTGAGGATGATCCAGCTCCCACTGCCAGCTAAGTTTTGGAAGGACCCTACAGAACATACATCTTTGGACACGTGAACTAAACATCGGAAAATCTATGAACTAATTTAAGAACGGAAAAGAATATTCCATTTCGTGAAATATGATTACTGTTGCCTTTTCCCTTACTTCTCTGCTTTTAATGTCAGCTTCTCAAGTTAAAATCACTCCTATAATCAAGTCTAGCAGAATTCTATTCCATTTTTTATAAAACGGTGCTTTAGAGTTAATTTTGGAAGGGCTTTTTCTTCTGTGAAGGACTGTTATATATACTTTCATGTTCAACAGCAAAAAAGGTTTGCACAGTAGCAAGATTTAAGACAAATACTGATGGTCTGTTTAGTTTGTCAGAATTTATTTTGTTCAAGCAATTTCTGAAATTGCTTTTGTGGATTTATATTTCATTTTAATTGGGACAAATTGAACAGTGTCAGGTGAGATACTGATTGCTTTCTATATATGCTGACAGGGAAATATATCTTAATAGAGAGTTGCTGGCTTTACTTTTTAAATGGACTTGTGTCTTGAATAAAGGTTTTCAAATATATTGACTAAATATTAAATACCTATCAAGAACTCTTTAAATATGTACTTATAACATCTCATTTTAGTTAAAATATTTCTAATTTTACTTGAGAGAACCAAAATTTTAATTGGTTTCTCTCTATATTTTTCTTTGTTTCATTTTTCTGTACTTCCAATAACATGCAGCTGTTCTCATTCAATTAATCTGCTCCTAGGAAAACATACATGACTCACAGAGGCAACTAAATGAGAAAAACACCTGAAATTCACATTTCTGGCACTCTATTAGAAGTGACTTCTGTATTTTAAAACATAGCTCAATTACCAAAAACTTATTTCTACTCATGTTTTCATAGAAAAGTTTTGTTATGTTATACATAACTATTAATTTATTTTAATTAGTTAAAACATAGTAACAACTATGGTGACAGGATTCAAAGTTCTCAAATTTCACTTCTAAAATAGATGATCATGTTTACTCAGTAAAATAACGGCCTGACCAACTGCTACTGAGGGCTGCCTCTGTTCAGAAAGGCTCTGAAGTAGTAACCTTATCCTGTTGTGTCTTCCACATCACTGATGAGATAAAGACTACTGATAACAAAAGTTAATGTCAACAAAGACCCCCGATTTTCAGTTTCACATATGATTTTAGGTCATCTTATTTAAAACATTTTTTTAAAAAGATTGACAATGAGGAATGCCAAAGACAGTTCCTCAGAAGACATCTGCAGTGGTCTCCAGGAGCAGCACGGGGGCTCTGACAGTGGGGTGGAGTAAGGGGCAGCTGCCTTAATTCAATGATATGTTAGCTCAATTCTAACTCTATGTCCATTTTTTTGTTTGTTTCATAGATAATTCCTTAATGATTAAGAAGATTCTCACCTGTTCTGTTCTTGTTGATCTGCAGACTTATCTCCAGGAGACAAGACTGTTTTCACTGTATTTTTGATAAGAGAATTAAAGAAGCCAAGGAACTAAAGTTTTAAAGACATGATTTTGATAAAATAATCCCTTTTTCTTCTTCCCTCAAAATGCTATACACATTATGAAATACTGCAGAGGCCTCTACTTAACTACTCTTTTTATTTGTCACCTTCCTTCTCTACCTGAATAAAATTAAGACTTCTAGCCTATGCACTTCTACGCAGAAAGCAGCAGCATAACTGCATCACTTTGGTGCCTATACACATATAGTCATGCATAGAAAAGTGGAAAAAAAGGTGATGATCACAGTATAAGAACGAAGTATGTCTTCTTATCCTGAACTACTTCATATATACATCCATGGTCACAGGAACATATCATAAGGAATACAGTTAAGCTCAAACTCTCACCGAGGTGGAATTATGAAATAACTGGTGTGGTTCCTTGTCTGTTTCTCATTATATGCAATATTTATCTTCTATGACTCATCAATTGCCTAACATACGTCCCTTATTAAGGTGCCTGACTCCTTTAAACAAATGGTTTTGTGTTATGGATAGTTTTTTAAAAATATGGATCATTGACTGTCTTTAATGCCAGCAAGTGCTGTGTTTTGGCCTGGATGCACGCTCATACAAAGCTAATGCATTGTCAAACTCTCTGAAGTCAGTGAAAGTAGCAAATCTGAAGTAGCTTAGGAAAGGTCCTGAAATAGATAATACATTGATGTAGAGAGAATGGTATCCTTTCCCACATGCTTCAGCAAGTTGGATAATCTGTCTTTTTCAGGTGGATGTTGACCTCAGGAATCTTTTAAGTGAAGTATTTCAGCTACAGTAATGACTTCATTAATAAATCATAGATACTTTGAGATACATATATCATTAAGTAGTTGAAATAAGATTTGTCCTTCTGTAGACTGAGTATGTAAATTTGGTTGTGACTTAGCCAAACCTAACTACCTAGAAAACATTTTATACTCTCTAATTGTGTCACCAAATTATCATTGTTTCAGCCTTATGTATTTTTTAAGGATTGCCTTATTCTCAGCCTGTGGCCTGACTGTGATTCACCTTGAATAAAGGCATCCCCAAAATACAGTGTAGTGTGGGTGGTTGTAGATTTGAGCACTTGCAGGTTATCTTGAAAAATATTCCATGTAAGTCAGCAACCACTCTCCCCCTAATTCATTTGCAAAGTAAGGAAACTCTGATATATTTTAGGGTATAATAGATATACTCAACAAAGTATTGCTCTACTTACCTTCTATTAACATACAAGTGCATTTACTATCTTTTACTGAAGTATATAGTTGATTTACAATATTTTATTAGTTTCGGGTATACAACATAGCAATTCAAAAATGTATGTATTATACTACATTTAAAGTTATTATAAAATATCAGTTATATTCCCTGTGCTGTAAAATATAACCTTGAACCTTATTTATTTTATACATAGTGGTTTGTTTCTCTTAATTCCCTTCCCTTGTCTTGCCCATCCCCACTTCCTTCGCCCCACTGGCAAACAGTATCTGTGGGTCTGTTTCGGTTTTGTTATATTCGTTTGTTTATTGTTTGGATTCCACATATAAATGATAACAGAGTACTTTCTTTATCTGACTTATTTCACCAAGCATAAGATCCTCCAGGTCCATCCATGTAGGTGCAAATGGCAAAATTTTATTCTTTTTTTATGGCTAAGTAGCATTCTGGGTGTGTGTGTGTGTGTGTGTGTGTGTGTGTGTGTCTGTCTGTCTGTCTGTCTGTCTGTCTCATGTTCTTTATCCACTCATCTACTGATGGACACTCATGTTGCTTCCATATTTTGGCTACTATAGATAATGCTGCGATGAACATTGGGGCACGTGTGTCTTTCAAATTAGTGTTTTTATTTTCTTTGGACATATACCCAGGAGTAGAATTGCTGCATAATATGGTAGTTCTATTTTTAGTTTTCTGAGGATCCTCCATAATGTTTCCATAGTGACTGCACCAATTACATCCCATCAAAAGGGTACAAGGGTTTCCCTTTCTCCACATCTTTGCCAACATTTATTTGTTGTCTTTTTAATGACAGCCATTTTGACAGGTGTGAGGTGACGTCTCACTGTGGGATTGGTTTGTGTTTCCAATTATTAGTGATGTTGAACATCTTTCCGTGTGCCCACTGGCCATATGTATGTATTCTATGGAAAAATGTCTACTTAGGTCTTCTGCCAACTTTTTAACTTGGTTGTTTGTTTTTTTGATATTGAGTTGTATAAGCTGTTTATTCTGGAAATTAATTTCTTTTCAGTCGTACAATTTGCAAATATTTTCTCCCATTCAGTAGATTAGTTTTTCATTTTGTCAATGGTTTCCTTTTCTGTGCAACAGCTTTTAAGGTTAATTAGGTCCCATTTGTTTACTTTTGCTTTTGTTTCCTTTATCTTAAAAAAAAAACAGATTTATGTCAAAGAGCTTACTGTCTATGTTTTTTCCTAGGAGTTTTACGGTTTCCAGTCTTACATTTAGGTATTTAATCCATTTTCAACTTATTTATGTTGTGAGAAAGTGTTCTAATTTCATTCCTTTATATATATTTATTTTCTGTCTGGATGATCTCTCCATTGATGTAGTGGGGTGTTAAAGAGCACGATCTGTCTGTCTGTCTGTCTGTCTATCACAGTGAATGCGCTTATTATCGCCAAACTCTATCAGACAACTTTGCGCATCATATTTCCTCAATAAATACTTATCAAATAGAGTAGAATTAGATTTTGTTGCTTCAAACTATAGGAAGCAATGGTTGACTGGGATAGAAGTTTTTAGTCATGTCCTAGTCTAACAGAGGAAGTTCTCTGGGAGTGAGCACAGCATGTGCATGTCCCACTAACTGGCCTTTGTCAATGGCTGCTGTGCAGTTCTCCTTGCAGAACATCATAAATCTGAGCATATAGCTGGTTGCAGTATGTTATCAGAAGTATCAGGCTTATTCATAAAGAGATATAAACAGATAAACAAACCATTCTTCTGTACTTTAAAAGTGACTAAAACTTACAATGAATTTAAATATTCAGGTGATACAAAGACCATTTTCCTAATCTTGCTATTTTAATTTTATTAACGAAAATTTTTAAAGTGCAATTTTATTCATTGCAATATATGCAGTTTTTAGTACAGTCATCTTTAATTACTTTCAGATGTACAAATTTACTATTCTCTAGTGAGATTTTCTTAGACTTTAAGGCTGACTTTTTTTATCTCCATGACCGTTGGAACATATTTCTAGTATAGAGAAAGATTTTCAATAAATTATATGTTTTGCAGAAATAATAAGTGACTTTTTATAAAAACAAAGTTACTAATTGAGGCACAACTTCCTTAAATAGGAATAATTCCTTGTACAGATTTTCTAGTCCTTAACAAAAATAATGCAAATAATAAAAGCTAATATTTATGTTATACTTACAGTGTGCCAGTCGTTTTTAAAATGTTTTATAATATCTTAATCTTTTTAACATGTCTTTCAGACAGTTACTCTTACTATCCCTGTTTTATTGCAAGGGAACTGGTAAACAGATAAAAGGTATCTTTTTAAAAAAACTGCACAGCTAGACAGGAGTCCTAGCTATCACAGTGCAAAGAAATACGCTTATCCTTTCCCCAAGAAATAAGTATAATGCCGCACAGTATGGTCAAAACAATCATGTTAGGGCTTTAAATTAGATTAAGTCCAGGAAAGCTACTTTTTGTTCAGGAAACAAAACTGAATATAAATTGCTGCAACATATTACTTAAAACCTCCATAATTCAGCAAATATTTATGAGATATACAGAGAAACGAAGTATGAGTCATGCTCAGTTAAAAATAGTATGTCACTAGAAACAATCATAAGTGGGCCCAAAGACCTCAAAGTAGCCATTATAACTATGCTCAAGGAATTCCAGGAAACCATATTTAAATAACTGAGGAAAAATGAGATTACAACGATATTTAGAAGGGACTCAACAGAGATAGAAACTATAAAAAAGAAAGAAATGAAAATCACAAATTTCAAAGCACAGTAAATGAAATAAAAAAAATTAGTAGATGGACTCAGTATCAGATTTGGAATGGCAGATAAAACTATCAGTGAACTTGAAGAGAGATTAATAGAAAGTATACAATCTTAAAACCACAGAGAAAAAGAAGTGAAGAAAAATAACGGAACCTCAAAGACTAATGGAACAGCATCAGGAAAACAGAATAGAAAGAAACTTCTCTCAATTCATTTTACAAAGCAATATTACTCTGATATCAAAGCAAGATAAAGACATCACAAGAAAGAAACTACAGATCAACAGCATTTATGAACACAAACCCAAAAATCTTTCACAAAATAGTAGCTCGCCATATCCAGTCACATAGAAAAAAAAATAATCCATCATCCGCCATTGATGTCTTATCCAAAGCTGGTTTGACTTCCAGAAACCAATTAATGTAATACATTACATTAAAAGAATAAAGAACACATACCACAGGAACATTTCATTAGACGCCCCCTCCAAAAAAACCCATCTGACAAACCCCAACAAATATTCTTAATAAATACGCTCAACATAGTAGGAACAGAAGGAAATATTTTCAATTAGCTAATAGGTATTAGTGAAAATTTCTAGGCCAACATCAAAGATAATGGTGAGAGACAGGATGCTTTTACTCTAATATCAGGAATGATGCAAGCCATATTGTGAAGTAGGAATTTCTCTTCCATCCTACAGATCAGAAAACTGGGGCTTAGAAAGTTTCAGCACGTTTCTGGTCTTGCAAAACTTGTAAGCGTCAGAGCCATCATTCAAACTCAAATATGATTCTTAAGTTCCTGAGATTAATCACTGTGAGACACTGCTTTTCCCTTGCACCTCTGTGGTTTAGTTGCTGCACAGTTCAGCCAAATCTGAGCAATCATTCCATATTAAAATATAACATCTATCATCATGTGTAACGTCTGAAACCTGATGTAGACATTTATCTTTGATGAAAATGTGCACCATTTTATACTTTGGGTCTTCTAATTTATTTTGGTCTTCAGTCTGGCTTTTCAATAACATTTCCATTAATGCTGATTTTAGATATGTCTTTAAATCTCCTCCCATATCCTTTCTTATTTCCAGTAGATCACCTTTATATGTGAAAGCTTTTATCTCCTTTACTACTTGCATCACTTCATTCAAACCTATTCTTACTGCTCCTCTCCAGGCACTAGAATACAGAATACCTTATAGATAACCAGGTCATAAATATGTGTACATAATGTCCTGCCTTGTTGCCTTTTCTCAGAATTTGCTCGCCTGTCACTTCCTCTTTATCATTCTTTCTATCACTTGTAGCTCCTTTCCCTTTGTCTTCAAACATGATCAAGTCTTCCCCACACTTAAAAGTCCTCCTTTGTCCCAATATCTCTCTCCACTACTCAGTCCTTTCTGTACAAAGTAAAATGGATCCTCCAAGCTTCCAACAGATTCATCCAAGCTCACCAGAGTAACAAAGAACAGAGAGGGGTTTGAAAGCATCTTATATCACTCTTCCCACACTCCCTTCACGAGCCAGGTCCTTCCCTAGTTTTTCCCCATCTCAGCATATAACATTATCTGCCTCACTGCTCAGACCAAAACTCCAGGTGTCATTCTTGATCTTTTGTATCTGTTTAGTTCGATATTCGATCATTAACACTCCTGTTGGTTTTACCCCTATAATAGTCCCCATTATCCACAGAGGATATGTTCCAAGACCCTCAGTGGTTATTTGAAACCACAAATAGTCCAAATGCTATATAAACTATGTATTTTCCCATGCATTCACACCTATGATAAAAGTTTAATTTAAAATTTAGGCACAACAGAAGATTAACAATAACAAATAATAAAACAATTATAACAATATACTATAAGTTATGTGAATGTACTCTCTATATCTGTCTTAATATACTTTATTGTACAAATTTAATGCCTTTTCCATCTTAACTAAGCACTTATCACACACTGTGGCCACAGCTTTTGCAGTCCATGGTGCAACAGCAGCCCTGGTATGAATTTCTGTTTCCTTATTCACTATTTCATGGATGGAAGATTTGTTCTTATTGTGGATCTTAACAACCTGAGCATACAATTTTTTCTTTGCTTATTAACTTGGTAACTTTCATCTTTTCATTTAAAACAAGCACTTTGCGGCTTCTCTTCGGCAGTTCTGAATTGCTTAGCATCACTTCTCTTGATCTTTGTGACCACTGCTAAGTAAAGTAAGGGTGACTTGAACACAAGCACTGCGGTATCCAGAGTGCTGATCTGATAACCCAGGTGGCTACTATGTATGGGACTCACAGGTGAGATACACTAGACAGAAGGATGATTCGCATTCTGGGCAGGACAGAGAAGGATGGTGCGGTAACTCAGAATGGCACACAATTTAAAACTTAAGAGTTACTTATTTCTGGAGTTTTCCATTTAATACTTTCATGGCTCAGATGACCATGAGTAACTCAAATTGTAAAGAGAGAAACTGCAGATAAGGGGGGCTACTGTATTTTCACAGTCTCATCTCTAGCTTTCTTTGTTCCACTTTTTTCTCATAATAGTTTATTTTCTACATAAAGGCCGCATTCCTTTTTCTCAAGTATGCACTAGATCATCACTCACCTGTTTAAATCCCTTCCATGGCTTCCTATAGCATATGGAGGACAACATAAATGCCTTACTAAGGCCTGCAAACATAATAGTAATATAATACTTTTTTGTCCTAATATGGTTACAAATTGTTATATTATCTTGCCTAGGTTTCTAAAATCAACCCCCCCTCCATTAATTTACCTCTGGCCATTTTGTCTCTCTTACTAACTTTTCAGTGAGTCAAGTTTAGTCTCTGCACTTGCATTTCATGCTGCCTAAAAATGTATCCCAGGTATTTCCACAGCTCATCCATTCTCATCATCCACGTTCTATCCCAAAGACTAGCCATTCCAAAAAGCCTTTTATGACTGTAGTAGATAAATTAATATCCATTCACTTACTTACCACAACTCCTTACTGCATTTCTCTTTTATTTTTTTTTTAAGGGAACTTCTCAATATCTGAAATTCTGTTTCACTCTTTATTTGCATCTATGTCAACATCTTGCCTCATCAGAACACAAGGCATGTGAAAAATGGAAGAAATTATCTTTTATGTGCTGATAAATCCTCCAACACCTAAAACAATACCCAACAGATTCTTTATATTTGTTGAATGAATGAATGAATGAATGAAAGAAAGAAAGAAAGAAAGAAAGAAGGAAAGAAAGAAAGAGAAACTGTAATGATTTCTGTGTACCTATCATTACATTGGTGAAGTGAGACAGCTTCATGGTAGAAGGTTCAATGTGTTTAAAATATTTTTGGATTAAAAAATAAATATATATAGTGAATAAGCTTTCTCTGTTTTGATAATTCCATAATTTCATTATAATAAAATAGTAATGAGTAAATATCATATTTCTTATTCTGAATTATTTAACCTAGAAAATTATATTTAACGATGAAAATAAAACTGAAAATATATTTTGTTCATTTTAAAAATAGCTATTAAAGTATAATCTCTATCATAATGGTGTTTCTGTCTTGTAGAAGACTTGATCTAGTCTTAATGACTCTGCTACTCACCTTCTACATTAATTTTACTTGCATGATGCATTCCCCCTAAACTTCATTTATATTCTTTTTTGTACCTTTCATCCACTCCCTCGATATCTGAAGTGCTCCAAATTTCTGTCTTCAAAGTTTAACTCTCTCCTGAACTCCAAACAGTTATGTGTTTCCAACACCCCTCTCTACCTTTACACAGACATCATTAAGATACTTTAAAGAAACCCATAAGGCATTGTAATGTAGTTCTTAGGAGCCCTAACTTCAAATTTCAACTCTGCTAAATTCATGCGTCCTTATCTGTAAAGTCAAGATAACAACAGAATCTACCTCTTAGGCAGCATTAACCCTACAGTTTTATTGAGCTAAACCATGTAATCACTAGGTGAATGGTAAGTGGTATGTAACTGTTTCATTATTGGACATATATGCTGGGACTAGAATTTATATTAATACTAATTAATGACCATATTACTATAGTTGATGAAAATAAGTGGCATTTAAACATCTAGTTTTCAAAAGTAAAATATTCCTTCTTGAGTGATTAAAGTA
Organism: Vicugna pacos; assembly: GCF_048564905.1. NCBI lineage: Eukaryota > Metazoa > Chordata > Mammalia > Artiodactyla > Camelidae > Vicugna > Vicugna pacos. The sequence continues at coordinate 2,360,160 of NC_133010.1, read as the reverse complement.
TAACTACAGAACTTTTGTGAGGATATACTTTTATTCAGTATTATTTATTTAATTGAATTATTTAACCAAAATTTATTTGGTACATTGTTATAATGTACCAAATATGATATAAGATATTAAGAAGTCAAAAAATTAACCAGTATTATATCTATTCATAAAAGACTCAGATCATAAAATGGTATCAGAGAAAAAAAGACTCATTTGCATTAGACTATGAAGGCTGTGTTGTAGCTACATTCAAGGTAATGGGTTTGAGTTGAAGATTGATCTCCCACAAATACTTGATTTTTCCCACCTCAATTTCCTCTTTTTGCAAAATGAATGATTGCATTATATCTAATAACCATCTCAGTTCTAAATATTATATATACAAATAAATAGCCCATAAATTAGTATCATATTCTTATCTAAAACAAAGATCAGGCTACTGACTCCCCAGCTGCAGTCAGAAAGCTTCATAACATACATAGATCAAAATATACTTTTTTGTGCTTCCAAGGTTTAAGAAATCTTGGGGAAATTTTTTTCCTATTTTTATGGGTTTTATTTTGTTGGAATCTGCCACAATCTCTAAATGAGAACAGCATTAGATCTAGAGCATAAAGTAAAAAAAACACATTTCCCAAAAGCTCACTTTATCTCTGTCATGTAAACAGATCTGATGGGCTTTCTATATAGCCCAACAATGATCTTAAATTCTTATTTTGATATCTTGCTGCATATAGTTTTAAGAAGAAGATTTTAAGTCGCATAAACATGAAGGAAGTGAGCATGTCTATTAAGAATTTCAAGTTAAGTTCAGCCACCGTTCTGCCAACACACACACACACACACACACACTACAAAAAAGTTTAGTTTGGGCTTGAAATCTACTTTACTTTTATTTTGTAATTTCTCAAATATTGTAAAATGTAAAACAAAATTAGGAATTTAGTCTCATGGCACGATGCTCTACCTTGCACTTCATATGAAACATACATTAAAGAATTGTCAATGGATTAACTGGGATGTTCAGATTTAAGCACCCGTGGATCTGATTAGGAAACAGCTATATTCATTCCAGTGTATTGGAGAAAATGTATCTACTTTCTGGATGAACCCAAATAATTAGTATTTTTTTTCATTTTATCTTTACTCCCTCCTGCTAACTTTGAAAACCAAAAATTTCCAACCAAATCAGTAGCTGATGTTCTCCCTCACTTCTAACTGGTAGAGCAGTCCAATCCTAGAAATAATGTAGTTTCACACATTTTTTTCCTCCGTTGGCCAGTGGTCTCTTTCTGTTGTTGAATTAGAATCCATTCTTTCTTTGAGGGCCTATTCATATCTCTAATGCCAAAATGTGAATGGTTTATAATAAGCAAGGGCAGGGTAGTTATTCTACAGCTGTTCTCATTTATTTAGAAATGCCATGCATGTAAGAAAAAATACCAATCTTGGACAATATCACTGCCTTCCCCACAGCCCCAGATCCATTATGACCAATGAGCAACTGTGCGGATTCTGCTACTGTAAGCAATCTGTTCTAGTTACAATCCTGGGCATTCTGTTCAGTAACAGCAACGCTATGTCCATTTCCTCCAGCAACTGGCCGTGCTCTTCAGTCTAGTTGTTTTTTATAATGCAATCTCCTGAAAATACTGCTTGGTTAAAACAAGAAAATACACAGATATTTAACGTGTAGATGTTTGTTTGCAGTTGCATCATGGATTAGAAATAAAATCAATAGGCTATTATACAGAAGCATCTAGCAAAAGAAACCAGAATGTGTAAACAAATGTGAATCAACTATCAAAAGATGACTTGAGACATGGGAAATACTACCTCATGGTTATGGGATAGTTTGTTTTGGATCACGGATGAAATGGAAATAAAACAAATAAACATGTACCTTTTCAGAGGGAAGACGCAATTCCATTTTTTTCTTTTTATTCCAGAAGGAAGGAGCTGTGAGGGGAAAGAACATAAAACAAACTGTGAACAATGTGCATAAACACTGTTACAACTTCAATAGAACACTTCTGAATTATGGTTTCCCACAGACCCCAGAAAACATGCTACTTGATAAGACTGCTTTTATTTATGCACTGATGTACAAATGCATTATTAAAATTGTTGTAATTATTGAAGAAGTTAAAAAGTCAGACAGGGTTCAAGGACTGAGTCAGTCTCCATGGGTCTCCTATGTTTCTGCACATCTTGTGAGCAAGACATCGTGTCCTTTGTCATCTCTTTAAGAAGTATATAGCAAACAGCTTTGGAAGATAGAGTCTCCCTTCACAGTCAAGGACAGGCTACTTACTCCACAGTGTAATAAAGAGAATGCCTTTCCTAAAGAGCAAAGGGCAGGACAGCTTACTGCCCATTATAAAATATTTAGGTTCCTTAAGCTTAGTGTTGCTCTCCTACAATGTAACACATTATACTGTACAGGTGCCATATGGGCCTTTGTATGTCATACGGTAAGAACTGGAACTGAGGGAATTAATGGAAAGTGGCTGACATTCTGGCCACTCATATTTTTATGAGTAATCAATTCAACATAATTTTTGACATTAGTCTTGTATTTTCCACCAGCAACGAAAATGTGGTAGGCTGACTTGTTAGCTTGTCTCAGAACCTTCACAGTTCTTGACAGGGAAGGTTTAGGATTAGGGTTACAAAGAGGAGATAAAGTAGTGTCATATTTGGGGTTGGGAAGGCATCATAAATTACTGACTTCCTTAAGATGGGCAAGATATGTCCAGCTAAATCTCATCCCCCCCCACAGGAAAATACATGTATGCAAATGATTCTTACAAACATGTATTTTATTGCATATTACACTTTCCCATGCTACCCTCTAAACAGAGTCACTCCTTATCCTCTAGTAGCCAGAATGTAACTGATTCCAGCTCACTTTTGCTCTAGCCTTTCGGAATTAAGAAACAATGATTAAAGTAGAAAAAGAAAAAGCTTGTGGAAGTGAAGCCGGATACCCTTACTTGAAGGGAACAAGTACGAGGAAGTCAGTGGTAAGGCAAGCTAACAGCTGTTCACGTTTACCCAGTTTGCTCACTGAGAAGTACACAGTACATGCACCTGACCTCAAGGGAAGCTCAGATCCCAGTAATCCTGGAGTTTAGGAAGTTTACAATTAAGTATTTGCAGCCATACAAATACATTAAGTCTGCATACTAAAACCACAAAGTAGACGGTCTTATTATGTAGGTGATAAAGTTGAGGCTTAGAAAGATTAAGGAAACATACTGAAGGCTTTGCTTATGTTTTGTAAAAGGAGGGGGCAAGATGTGGTCTCAGATTAGCTGTATTTCAATTCTCATGCCTTTTGTCACTACTGAATACTCTTCACTATAAGCGTAAGAGCAGAGGGCAGCAGGGGCTGATTCAGACGCCCTTCTGCCAGATTCCCAGCCGTGGCACAGCACAGAGCAGCTGTAGCACAGCCTCGCAGGTACATTCAACATCAACATATGCCATGTCCTGCATGTGGACATCTGGCTCCTCCACAAAAAATGGATAACAAGGCATAAAATGCCCTATCAGCATTGTAACGTAAAGAACTGAGCTTGGGAGCAAACATTAACCGTCTTTGGGATTCCCTAAAATACTTCCATAAAAAAACTAGCCTTTCTGTAATTGCTGGCAAGAGAAAAAACAGACAGTGTCTTGCTACTGTTTTCTTGACTCTGGTTTTAGCCCTCAATTCCAAAGGCTGGGGAAACAAGGAGTGATATCTGTGGGTTTTTTCTGTCTTCTCGAATTGATTATAAGCTTTTAAGGACAGGGGTCATGTCTTTTTCATCTCTGTTTTCCCAGACTTTATTTCAGTGATTGTCACATAGCAGCTGCTAAATAAATATTTAATGAACTAATGGATGAGTTAGTGAATAATGACAAATGAAATTTATAAAAATTAATCAAAAGAGAAAGTAAACTCTGAGGGACAATATGAGCAAAGAAAATGTTTATTGACAGTACAGATGTGAGGTAGAAAAAACAGGAAGCGGTTGTTTTCCATAACCCCAAAGCTTAATATGCTTAATATAACCCCGAAGCTAGTTAAAAACTTTCAAATAATTTAAAAATGATTCAACTTTTGGTTGAGAGAAAATCCAGGAAGATAAAGGCCTTCAGAAAAGGAATATTAAGTTACTACATTTTCTTGCTTAACGAGTCACTGATCATGTTTTGCAGTGCAAGAGATATTCTTAATGATGTAGTTACACTGAGCACATCACTTACTTATTTTTTCAATTAGCGAGTCTTTCAACAAGCATAGACTGGTCTATGAGCTGTGCTATCAGCTGCTTTGAAGAGGCTGTGCTATGTGATTATATAAATGTAAATGGTCATGAATTACCACATAGTCTAGTGGAGAAGAAAGACACTCAAACAGTAATAATACCATATCTAGGGTAATGACCAAGATGCGCTTAGAGGAAAGATGTGGCACCAGCACATCCTGGTGGATCAGAAATGGCTCTCAGATGAGATGATACTGGGGATGAGTCACTCTCCTCCCAAGAGACAAACTCTGTGTTAAGCTGACCTGACTTGTCCACCTACACAGGTTCATACCAAAATACCTTCATTTCTCCACTAGGGACTCTATTCAGGAAAGTATTATAATCCCCGTGGCCCCTCCTCATCCTCCTGTCAGAGCATGTTCAAATTATTTTATCTTTGTAATTCTCACAGGAATTTTAAAAATGTGTATGTGCTGGGATGGGGACACACAGGTGGTAGGGATTAATACAGACCTGAAAACAAACAAGGAAAAATGCAGTAATGTTAAGTGACTTGTTTAAATCTGAACATCTACTAAATCCAAAAGAATCCATTTGTCTTAAAAATTGGTGCCTATAAATTCTACATAATCAATCTGGCTCATTGGCTGAGACTGTGATCAGCATAATTACAAATTTTTGGAATAAATAAGAATAATTTAGTTCCATCAGCTATATATAAAGAAGTGATTAAATGATGGTTCTAGTCAGTGAACTTCAGAGAAATTCATAAAGTCATGTAATCACAACCATGACTGGGATACAGAAGTTTCCTAACTGAAAAAAAAAAAATCTCCTATTTTACTCAAATCCTCTCCACGTCTCAACCCATGGCTACCACTAATTGTTTTTACTTTTCTAGAAGGCCACACACATGAAATCATACAGTATGGCAGTAATCTTGACTCTGAATTCTTTCAGGACACAATGCATTTGAGATTCCTCTGCATTGCTGCAAGTTCTTTTTATTGCTGAGTAGTGTGCCATTGTATCAGTGTACACCCATAGGACATCTGTTTCTAGATTTCAACAATTATAAATTATTCTGCTACAAACAGTCACATGCAGGTTATTTTGTCAACAGCAGTATTTATTTCTCTGAATATATAATTAAGAATGGAACTGCTGGGTCATATGGTAAGAGTATGTTTAATTTATAAGAAATACTGTTTTACATTCCCTCCAGCAGTGCATAATTTACATCTGCTCAGGTCCTCAGCACTTACTATTGTCATTTTAAAAATATGTATTCACTTTAATAGATGTGCAGTGGTTTCTCACTGGGGTTTTATTTTAGTTTTCCAATGCCTAATGATGTTGAGCATCTTTTATTGTGCATATTTGCCATTGGTATATCTTCAGTGATAAACTATCATTCAAATATTCAAATTCATTCAAATACTTTAACACTGTCTTTCAACAGATATGGAGAAAATAGTTTCTTCTATCTTTAGTTTGCATCTTTACTCTCTTAACAGTTATTTTTCTCAGAGCAATTTTTAAAAACTTGATGAAGCCTAGTTATCAAGATTTTCTTTTATGAACCATGCTTTTGATGTTTTAACAAAGAACAGTTGAGTTAGTCTGTGGCCCTGAAATTTTTCTTTTCAGTTTTTGTCTAAAAATATTAGTTTTACACTTACATTTAGATTTACTACCCATTTTGAATTAATTTTTGTATAAAGTATAAAATGAGAGGTACCAGACTATCCTACCCCAACATATGCCTCCTTGACATCGGGGTTCTTTTGAGCCAAAGGCCACTGAGAACCAAGAGACACAGGGAAAGCTCTAAAATCTGAGCACAAGTTCTCCTTTTTTAAGGAAATTTACATTTATAAAGTCAATTTCCATTTCTTTAGAAATGTCTACCAGGAAGAGGAAGACTCTTAACAATTCTTATTAATGGAGAAAGCATTGAACTTAAAGCTGCAAAGCAAACCTTACTAAACAACCCTTGTTTACTATTTTTTCCCCCTGGGCACCTTTCCATAACTTGCTTCCCCTGCCCAGAAACCCCAAATTCCTTTTCCTTTGTTTTAGCCTAAGATGATATATAAACCCAAGTTCTAACCAATTTGAGTTACTCATCTCTGAGTACTCCCATTTGTAGGTGCTATGCACATGTTATTAAACTTGTTTGTTTTCCTCTTATTAACCTGTTTTTCTGGCCAGTCTCCTTTACAGGGCCACTACTGGATAACCTAAGATGGTAGAGGAAAAGATTTTTCCTCCTTTGCAAAGGCAAGATCAACTTTTGCTTTTTGCATATTGACATTCAGTTGTTATAGTCTTTGTTTATTGCAAAGATATTCTTTTTCCATTGAATTACCTTTGTCAAAATCAACTGACTATGTTTATGTGCATCTATTTCTGCATTCTATTTTACACATCTGTATGTCTACCCTTTCACAAAGATTATAGTAGCTTAATTACTGTAGCTTAATACAGTTTACTTAAAACCAGATAGAGACTTGCAGCTTTGTTCTTTTTCAAAATCATTTTGCCTAATCCAGTAACTCTGCATTCCATAAGCAAGATAGACCCAACATACAGATATCCCCAAAACTCCTGCTGGAACTTGACTGAGATTTCTTAAATTTATAGGACAATTTGAGGGAACTAAAATCTTAATTATACTGAGTCTTCAAATCCATGAATATGGTTTATCTCTCCACTTACTTATATCTTCTTTTTCTTTATTAGTTCTGTGTAGTTTTCAACATACAAATCCTCCACATACTACATTAGACTTTGGACCCAAAATTGCTGATTCTGGGAGCAATTTAAAGGTACTTTTTATTCCAGTACATTTCCATGCTATGTGTGGTAGACTTCCCTTAGAATTTAACCACCATGAAAACAATGAAGCCTTTGGAAATTGCTAACCATATTTACTGCTGAGTGTAATTTACATCCAAAAGACTTTGATAAAAGTTCTTCAAACTAACAAAGCTTGATAATGTATTACTGTTGGAGAAAAGTTTTAAGCAAGGCAAACAGTAAGGTTATGTGAATCTTTCTAACAGTATTTCTTAGCATCAGTATAAGTAAATGTTTAGCTGTGATAGATGTAAATGCAATGATGTAGAATGCTTGGCCAGAACTATCTGAATAGCATCTCAAGTAACAGAAAATTACTAGTTTATAAATACACTAAAACTATTGATTTCAAGAATGGAAGAGAAAATGGCTGTTATTTGATGTGTAAGGTTTTAAAGTGATTAGTGATAGATTACACGTGGTCTGGCACAAGATTTGTAATAAAGGTAAAACTAAAGTTCAGTAAAAGTCAGAAAGCCATAAACAGAGAAAAGCAATACAGTTATCACTCACTTTTTGAAAGTTCACTTGATACCAACTCACTTTTTCAGAAGACCTTCACTAGTACTTGTTTTTGCTGACCAAAAGAAATCCAAAGAGAATTTTTATTTTGATCAAAAAAGGGGAAAAATGGAAACAGTGTCCAGCATTAGTTTTGCAGTAAGCCTGTCTTAGAGGCAGCACCAATCTCTTAGCAAGAGAACTGCGCTTGGCATCGAGCCTCCATAGCTTTGAACTGTGTCTGTGAGCATCTGTGCTTCATCTTGATTTATTTTGTGCATCTGTTAGCAAGATATGTCTGTCGTAAGGTATTGCTTCGTCACTTTATACCATTTTGGCTTATGAAAATGTTTCATAGGGGGACCCTGTACTTAACTTAAGAATAACAGAATTACTCAATCGTGACTGTAGCTGAATCCTGATTGGATCTCCAAAAAGATAATGTTTTAACACCCAAATAATAATAACAAAAACAAATTAACACAGAGAAATACTAACGTCTGCTATAAGTTCACTTCAAAGAAAAGGAAATTCTAATACATTATTCTGTAAACCACTGTGGAACTTACTAATTTTCAATTTCAAAATAAAAGTCTTAAAGTCTCATGATGCACCCTCATGATATATTGCATGTATCTATTTTATCATCTAAGGTTTTTCCAAGAGTGTATATTACCCATAATCTCATTTTTATGCATGAATTTGTATGACTACACCAAGCTTTCATAGAGTTGTTAGCTTAATCAGGAAAAGGAAGATCAACTCAAAGTAACAGAGGAGTAAGGAGAGTAGCTTTTCTGTGTTTTATCAATAGAATGAAAGAATTATACGGAATTGAGTTATGAGCATTTTTTTTTAATTGAAAGGTCCTGTAGGGTCATCTAAATAGTCAACTTCCGAGTTTTACAGATGGAGAAATTAAGAATAAAATCGTTCACAGAATGCAATGGGTTAAGTAACTTAGTTTTCCTGTATCCCTTCTTCCTTTGCTTTAAAGAACTAAGTCAAATCCTGTTTCTCGTATTTAGGCTTCTCTTACCACGGTTCTACATTGCATCTTTTGGCATATCCTAGCCTCACATGTGAAAATTTACATAAAACTACATGGTCCTTCACTCCCCAAGTTGAAATGGAGATAATATTCTGAACTGAACTTTAATGCCATATCACATAATATAAAGAATAAGTAAGACAAAATTGTTCATTGATAGGCTGGAACGGATTGTTTTAAATCTGTAATTTTATACACTATTCAGGCAATCTGGTCATCAGCAAAGGAGAGAGTTTATGTACTTGCTGCAGAATCACTGTGACAGGGCTAACTTGAGGAAGTGTTTACAAGACTAAAAGTATGTGAAAAATTTTGAAAAAATGGAGAAATAAATGATTAGGTAGAGAGAGTATATCAGATGTGATTTTGGGAATAAAGTTTAGGTTGTTGACCCAAATTGAATATATAAGATAATTTCAGAAGCTCTAGGGGAAGAAGCAGGCTTAAAATCTGCTCCAGGATTGAGATAAAAATGCAGCTTGCCTGTGCTATGGGATCACATAACGGGGTTTAGTCATCCTTTGTAATTGACTTCTGGGGTAACCACAAATATTCATCATATTTCCCAGCGTGGAGTGTTCTTTGACTTTTTGTTGAGGAGAACTATTTTTTCGTTAGAAGTAAAGGTTTACTTTTTTTACCTTTTCCCGTTGTCCCCAGATTGATTCAAACCTAGAATCTTTTGCTTACTACAAAGGAGGCAAGAATATACAATGGAATAAAGACAGTCTCTTCAGCAAATGGTGTTGGGAAAACTGGACAGCAGCATGTAAAACAATGAAGCTAGAACACACCCTTACACCATATACAAAAATCAACTCAAAATGGACTGAAGACTTAAACATAAGACAAGATACAATAAACCTCCTAGAGGAAAACATAGGCAAAACATTATCTGACATACATTTCAAAAATTTTCTCCTAGAAGAAATAAAAGCAAGAATAAACAAATGGGACCTAATGAAACTTACAAGCTTCTGCAGAGCAAAGGAAACCAGAAATAAAACAAGAAGAAAACCTACGGAATGGGAGAAAATTTTTGCAAGTGAAACCGACAAAGGCTTGATCTCCAAAATATATAAGCAGCTCATACGACTCAATAAGAAAAAAATAAACAACCCAATCCAAAAATGGGCAGAAGACCTAAACAAGCAATTCTCCAAGGAAGACATACAAATGATCAAAAAACACATGAAAAAATGTTCAATATCACTAATTATCAGAGAAATGCAAATCAAAACTACAATGAGGTATCACCTCACACCAGTCAGAATGGCCGTCATTCAAAAATCCAAAAATGACAAATGCTGGAGAGGCTGTGGAGAAAGGGGAACCCTCCTACACTGCTGGTGGGAATGCAGTTTGGTGCAGCCACTATGGAAGACAGTGTGGAGATTCCTCAAAAGACTAGGAATAGACTTACCAAATGACCCAGGAATCCCACTCCTGGGCTTGTACCCAGAAGGAAATCTACTTCAGGACGACACCTGCACCCCAATGTTCATAGCAGCACTATTTACAATAGCCAAAACATGGAAACAACCTAAATGTCCATCAACAGGTGACTGGATAAAGAAGAGGTGGTATATTTATACAATGGAATACTACTCAGCCATAAAAACCGACAACATAATGCCATTTGCAGCAACATGGATGCTCCTAGAGAATGTCATTCTAAGTGAAGTAAGCCAGAAAGAGAAAAAAAAATACCACATGAGATCGCTCATATGTGGAATCTAAAAAACAAAAACAAACAAACAAACAAAAACAAAGCATAAATACAGGACAGAAATAGACTCATGGACAGAGAATACAGACTTGTGGTTACCGGGGTGGGGGGCGGGGTAGAGGGTGGGAAGGGATAGACTGGGGTTTCAAAATTGTAGAATAGATAAACAAGATTACACTGTATAGCACAGGGAAATATACACAAAATGTTATGATAAATCACAGAGAAAAAAATGTGACAATGAGTGTGTATATGTCCATGAATGACTGAAAAATTGTGCTGAACCCTGGAATTTAACACAACACTGTAAAATGATTATGAATCAATAAAAAATGTTAAAAAAAAATAATGGACGTTCTGACTGGCTTGAGCTGATACCTCATTGTAGTTTTGATTTACATTTCCCTGATAATTAGTGATATTGAGTATTTTGTCATGTGCCTTTTTGGCATTTGTAAGTCTTCATTGGAGAATTGCTTGTTTAAGTTTTCTGCCCATCTTTGGATTGGGTTTTCTGGTTGTTGTTGTTGTCATCGTCAGTAAGTTGTATGAGCCGTTTATATATTGTGGAGATGAAGCCCTTGTCAGTCTAATTTTTTGCAAATATTTTCTCCTGTTCCATAGGTTGTCTTTTTCTTTTGTTAATGGTTTCTTTTGCTGTGCAAGAGCTTTTAGGTTTAATTAGGTCTTATTAATTTATTTATTTTTGTTCTATTGTTATGTTTTGTTTTTCTTGGGGGAGAGGGTAATTAGGTTTGTTTGCTTGTTTGTTTGTTTGTTTGTTTATATATTAATGGAGGTACTGGGGATTGAACCCAGGCCCTTGTGCATGCTAGGCAAGCACTCTACCACTGAGCTTTACCCTCCTCCTCATTTGTTTATTTTTGCTTTTATTTCTATTACTTGTGTAGACTGTCCTAGGAGAACATTGCTGAGATGTATGTTGGATAATGTTTTGCCTATGTTTTCTTCTAAGCAGTTTAGTGTCTTGTCTTATGTTTAAGTTTTTAAGCCATTTTGAGTTTATTTTTGTCTGTGGTGTGAGGGAGTGTTCTAACTTCACTGATTTACATGTAGCTCTCCAGTTTTCCCAACACTATTTGCTGAGGAGACTTTCTTTACTCCATTGTGTGTTCTTACTTCCTTTGTCAATGATTAATTGACCAAAAGTTTGTGGGTTTATTTTTGGGATCTCTATTCTGTTCCATTGATCTATATGTCTGTTTTTGTACCAATACCATGCTGTTTTGATTACCATAGCTCTATAGTATTGTCTAAAGTCTGGGAGAGTTATTCCTCCTGCTGCATTGTTTTTCTTTAGCATTGCTTTGGCAATGCTGGGTCTTTTGTGATTCCATATACATTTTAGGATGATTTGTTCTAATTCTGTGAAAAATGTCCTGGGTAATTTGATAGGGATCACATTAAATCTGTAGATTGCTTTGGGTAGTATGGCCATTTTAACAATATTAATTCTTCCAATCCAACACTAAAGGATATCTTTCTGTTTTTTTATGTCCTCTTTAATTTCCTTAATCAATGTTTTGTAGTTCTCCACATTTGTCTTTCACTTCCTTGGTCAGATTTATTCCTGAGTATTTTATTGTTTTGGATGCAATTTTGAAAAGATTATTTATTTACTTTCTTTTTCTGATATTTCATTGTTAGTGTAAAGAAATGCCACTGATTTCTGCATGTTAGTCTTGTATCATGCTACCTCGCTGAATTCTTTTATTAGCTATAGTAGTTTTTGTGTGGGGCCTTTAGGATTTTCTATATATTGTATCATGTCATCCACATATAATGACAATTTTACTTCTTCTCTTTCAATTTGGATCCCTTTTATTTCTTTTTCTTGTCCTATTTCTATGGCTAGGACTTCCAATACTATATTGAATAGAAGTGGTGAGAGTGGGCATCCTTGTCTTCTTCCAGATTTTAGTGGAAAGGCTTTCAACTTTTCACTGTTGAGTATTATGCTGGCTGCAGGTTTGACATAAATAGCTTTTATCATATTAAGATATGTTCCTCCTATACCCACTTTGGTAAGAGTATTTATCAGAAATCAGTGTTGAATTTCATCAGATGCTTTTTCTGCATCTATTGAGATGATCATGTGGTTTTTGTCCTTTCTCTTGTTGATGTAGTGTATCACATTGATTGGTTTCTGTATGTTGAACCATCCTTTAGTCCCTGGGATTAATCCAGCTTGATCATGGTGTACGATCTTTTTTCTGTTCTGTTGGATTCTGTTTACTAATATTTTGTTGAGGATTTTTTAATCTATGTTCATCAGTGATATTGGCCTGTAATTTTCTCTTTTGTTAGAGTCTTTCTCTGGCTTTAGTATCAGGGTGATGGTGGCTTCATAGAATGAGTCTGGGAGTATTGAGTCCTCTTCAATTTTTTGGAAAATTGTGAGAAGGATCGGTATGAGCTCTTCTTTGTATGTTTGATAGAATTCCCCAGTGAAGCCATCTGGTCCTGGACTTTTGTTTACAGGGAGGTTCTTATATGGCTGATTCTATTTCACTTCTAGTGATTGGTCTGTTCAAATGATCTATTTCTTCTTTATTCAGTTTTGATGGACTGTGTGTTTCTAGAAATTTGTCCGTTTCTTCTAAGTTGTCCAATTTATTGCCATATCATTGTTCATAATGTTCTTTTATGATTTTTTGTATTTCTGTGGTGTTAGTTGTAATATCTCCATTTTCATTTTATTTTGTTTATATGTGTACTCTCTTTTCTTCTTGGTGAGCCTGGCCAGAGGCTTGTGAAATTTGTTTACTCTGTCCAAAAACCAATTATTGGTTTGATTTATTTTTCTATTTTTTTTAATCTCTATTTTATTTCCTTCCTGATTTTTGATTTTTTCTTTCCTTCTGCTGACTTTGGGTTTTGTTTGTTCTTCTTTTTCTAATTATTTTAGGTGGTAGGTTAGGTTGTTTATTTGAGATGGTTCTTCTCTTTTGGGGAAAGACCTTTATCGCTATAATGATATTTATTTAAAAAAGGATGCTACCCTTATCTTACAGAGAACAATTATGACTGTGTTCTCTGATTAGTAAATTATAGGAGAATGCACCTATAGGCAAATATAGGGGAATTCTATCAAAAATACAAAGAAAAGCTCATACCGATACTAAAAAAAAAAAAAAATGCACCTATAGGCACCTATAGGCAAAATCATATGCAGAACATCACTTGAAAAAGCAAGAAATCAGAGCAAAGTAAGGTAATTGTCTCCTTTGGATGGTCAGAGTTACCAAGCTATCTTACTAAGTATGTAGCAAGGGTCACATCATCATACCTGTTAGCCAAGACAAGCTTTTCCTGGCTAGCGCAAGGGACATGCTGAGAAAAAATTACTCATGAACTTTACTTTCCTAAAAGGGGCATAATATTCTTTTCTATGTTAGTCTTTTCTTGAGTGTGTTACGGTGTTTTCAAAAAGGTTATGGGTAAGACTAACTGAGGAGTATGTGAGTAAAACATTAAAAACAATGCCCAATAAATAATTATCCAATTCATTTAAAGTAACTTCTTGAATATCTCTTTTCTGATCCAGTATGAATTGATTTAATAATTTGGCTCTGAGAGGCAGTCATTTCCTTACTTCTATGATTTTGGGCATAGAGAACCTTCCTCATTACTCCTTACTAGGAGCAAGCTAGACTTATTTTGAATAAGTACAGCATCTTTATGGCAGTCACCCCAGCAATGTTTCCTAAACAGTGCAGTAAGTTGTTCCAATAGCTCAAGAGAGTTAATTAAGAATCCTAGGGTGTGCAGATTACTTCCCTCCAAACTAACTCAATCTTTATTAGAAAACCTCTCAGTGGGATCATAAGGTTGTGAGAGCCACAGTTTTGAACTTCAGTATTATGAAGATTAAATTTACACACTTTACAAAATATCTGGCATTGGTAAAAATGCCAGCACATGCCTAGGTCAATGAGAACTAACCTGTTTAATTTGCTGTTCACTTCTCTGAGAACCCAGCAGTTACACAGAGCTACATGTTAACATATTCCACCATAGTGATTAACGTATTCCACTATGATTATGAATTTGTTAAATTTGTTTTTATATATTTAGGGGCTATTAGGTACATTATAATTTTGGGATTGTTAGATGTTCCTGGAGAATATTACCATGATATTGTTATCTTCTTATCTTCTGTAATGCATTTTGCCCTAAAGCATACCTAACCTGATTCTAATACCCATTCACGCTTTTATTCTTCTTATGAGTGGAACATAGCTGTATTTTCAGTCCAATCGTATAATCACATTCTCAAAGTATGATTTTCAAATTGTGGTTTGAACCACTGGTGAACCCCAAGAACCTTTGGTGGTAGTGTGTATTTGGTCTGCTATAGCAAAAATATCATAGACTGGGTGACTTTAATAACAAACATTTATTTCTCACAGTTGTGGAGGCTGGGAAGCCTAAGATCAAGGTGCCAACAGAGTTCATGTCTGGTGAGAGCCCTCTTCCTCCTTCATAGATTTTTTTTTTTTTTTTTGCTGTGTCCTCACATGGTACAGAGCTTTCTAGGGTCTTCTTTATAAGAGCACTACTCCAGTTCATGATGGCTGTATGCTCATAATCCAACCACCTCCCAAAGGCACAACCTCCTAATACATTCACATTGGGTTAGGGTCTCAACATATAGATTTGGGGGAGACATGAATATTCAGTCTATAAGAGCAGGGTAGGTCAAATAAAAATTCTTCTGAATTATTTTTTCCAATTTTATTCAGACATGATTGACATACAACATTGAGTAATTTCAAGGTGCACAGTGTTATGATTTGATAAACATATATTGGAAAATGTGTATCACGATAAGGTTAGTTAACACCTCCTTCACTCCACATAATTATCATTTTGTTGTGGTAGCAGTGGTGGAAACATGTAAAATCCACACTTTCAAGTATATAATTCAGTGTTGTTAACCGTAGTTACCGTGTTGTACATTACAACTGCAGAAAGTAAGTATTCATCTTGTAACAGGAAGTTCATACTCTTTCACTAAAATTTTCTTATTTACGCTGACTCCCAGATCTTGTTACCAACATTCCACTCTCTGTTTCTGTGAGTTCAGTTTTTTAGATGCCATATATAAGTGATCTCATACAGCACCTGTGTTTTCACTTAGTGTAATGCCTTCAAGTTTTATCCACATTGCAGAAATGGCAAGATCTCCTTTTTATGGTTGAATAATATTCCACTGCATATGTATACCACCTTTTATTTATCCATTCATCCATCTATGGACAACTACATTGTTTCCATGTCTTGGCTATTGTGAATAATGTTTCAATAAACATAGGAATTCAAATATCTATGAGATAGTGCTTTCATTTCTTTTGAATTGCTGGATCATGTGGTAGTCTTTTTTTTTTTTTTTGAGAAACCTTCACAGTGAAGGGTTTCTATAATGGCTGTATCAATTTATATTTCCACCAACAGTGTGTGAGGGTCCTCTTTCCTCCACATCCTCACCAGCATGTAGTTATCTCGTCTTTGTGATAATAGTCATTCTAATAGGTGTGATGTGGTATCTCATTGTGATTTTGATTTCCATTTCCTTGATGATTAATGATGTTGATCATTCTTGCATGTACTCAGCCATTTGTATGCTTTCTTTGGAAAACTGTCTATTCAGATCCTCTGTCCGTTTTTCAATCAGATTGTTTTTCATTTTATTTTTTGTTGTTGTTGTTATTACCTTGTATGAGCTCCTTACATATTCTGAATATTAAACCCCTATCAGATGTATGCTTTGCAAATATTTTCCCTATTTTGCAGGTTACCTTTTCATTTTCTTAATTGTTTCTTTTGTAGTGCAGGAGCTTCTTAGTTTGATATAGTCTCAAGTATTGATTTTCACTTTTGTTGCTTGTACTTTTAGTATTATAGTCAAAAAAAGTCATTAACAAGACCAATGTCAAGGAACTTTTTTCCCTGTTTTCTTCTAGGAGTTTTACCATTTTAGGTCTTACACTTTAAGTCTTTAATCCATTTAGAGTTGACTTTTTGAATGGCATAAGATAAAGGTCCAATTTCATTTTTTGTACGTGAATATTCTATTTTTCCAGCACCATTTATTGAAGAGACTATTCTTTCCCCATTGAGTATTCTTGGCTGCTTTGTTAAATACTACTTGACCCTATATGTGTGGGTTTATTTCTAGGGCTTTTGATTCTGTTGCATTTGTCTGTGTTTGTTTTTTATCAGTAGCACACTGAGAAACTCTTAAAGCAATTTGATATTTGCAAAATGTATGACTTTAAGAAAGGAGACAGCACAGACAGTAAGAGTATTCCAGTTGTGCTTTAGATATTTCTTTTTGTTTGTTTGTTTTAAATCTTAAAATGCTGATAATCATGCCTCTCTTTTAGGGCTACTATGAAAATTGAGTGAGATAATGAAATGAGGATGCCCAGTTCAGATACCCCTCTCGTAGGGCTACTATGAGAATTGAGTGAGATAATGAAATGAGGATCCCCAGTTCAGAGCCTGGGCATAGTAGGTGATCAAAATAAATATTGCTTTACTTTGCCCTCTGCTTTATAATTATATAATTATTTCAATGCCAGAAAAATCTTTTTAGTTAAAATATAGTAAAAAGTACAAAAATAGATGGAAAACTGTAGCTAACTACAAATTACTTTCTCCAAGCTGCTCAGCAATTCAAATTGAATTGATAAGACTTAAACGTATGAGAAAAAGAAACAAAGAAATGTCCCATCTTACTTGTGCTTACTTGGAAGCTATAAGACAGGTGATGCCACAGCTCCAGGTTTGTACTGAAAGTTCAGGCTCCTTCTCTACCTTTCTCTTATCATAAAGTAATCTGGGGGACAACTGCACTGGACAATTGATCACTCAGATGTGGTCAATTTCCAGGAGCTCTAGTTTTAATCAGGAATTCAACTTACAGACATTATTGAGCAACTGCTATGTATTAGCCACTGGGATAGCTGTTCATTGTTATCAAAATTAATAAGAAACTGCCATTTTCCTCAGAAAACTGACAAATCTATTACAGCAACTAAGTTGGTATGACAAATGAAATAGGATAGAAATGAATAAAGTGGGAGCACAGTGCAGGAAGACCTCAGTCTGCCCAGAGATAGAAGGAGAAATCAGGTTGAGTTTAGTCTTTTAGAGGAGGAATTAGTCAATTCAAGAGCAGGCAGAAAGGAAAAGGTTCTCTCTAGGGACATGCAGGGACAAGCGATGAGGCATTGTGAAATGGATGGAGATGTGTGACAGCAGAAGCCTTGGGGCATACGGGAACTTGAGGCAATTATTGTGGAGACTTTTTGATTTCCCCTTATTTTCAATGACACTTCTTCCTGATGGGAGTGAGGGGTGTTCAGGGAAGAAGCTTGCCACATGTAAATTAAAGAAAAAATGATTAACTGTAGATGTTAATAAAAAGTATCAAACATCAGAGAAAGTGAAGTGACTGGTAAGATGGTCAGGAGAGGCTTCATAAGGGCAGGAATGATGAAAAAATAGACATGGATGACAAACTACTATATATAAAATAGATACAATAAGGTCCTACTGTAGAGCACAGGGAACTATAGTCAATATTTTATAATAACCTATCATAAAAAAAGAATAGATATAATACAATATATGTATGTAACTGAATCATTATGATGTACACCAGATGCTAACACGTTGTAAATCAACCATCCCTCAATTAAAGAGAAAACAGACATGCGTGAAGTTGCCAAAATAAAGTAGTTGTAGAGGTACTGGAACAACCAGGAAGAGGCTTTTAGGTGAATAAAAGCAAGTCAGAGGACTGACACAGCCTGACTACAAAGCTTACCAAAAAGCTGCACTCATCAAGAGAGATGAAATTGGCAAAATAATAAACAAATAGATCTAGGGAACAGAATAGGGAGCCTAGAAATAGAGCTACATAAATATTACTCATCTTTGACAAAGGAGCAAAGGCAATACAGTGGAGCAAAGATGGTCTTTTCAACAAATGGTGCTGGGATAATTGGACATCCACATGCCCCTCCCCCCAAGAAAGAATCTAGACACAGACTTTACATCATCCACAAAAACTAACTCAAATGAATCACAAACCTAAATGCAAGATACAAAATGAGAAAACTCCTGGAAGATAACATAGGAGAAAATCCAGGTGACAAGCATTGTGATGACACTTTAAACACAACACCAAAGGGACAATCCATGAAAGAAGTAATTGATATACTGGACTTCATTACAATTAAAAACTTCTGGTCTGCAAAAGATGATGTCAAGAGAAGGAGAAGACAAGACGGAGAAAAGATTAAAAAGGCTTACCTGATGAAGGGCTGCTATCTAACATTTACAAAGGATTCTTAAAACTCAACAATAACAAAATAATTAATCTGATTTTTTAAAGGGGCAAAAGGTCTTAACAGATACCTAACTAAAGATGATATATAGCAAGTAATCATATGAAAAGCTGTTCAGCATCATAGGTCTTTAGGGAATTGAGATTTAAAACTGTGGGATATCACTATACATCTATTAGAATGGCCAAAATGCAGAACGCTGACAACAGCAAATGCTGGAGAGGATGCAGAGCAACACAAATCCATATACTGCTGGTGGGAATGCGACATGATACAACCACTATGGAAGACAGTCTGGCAGTTTGGTCCAAAATTAAACATACTCTTACTATACAATCCAGTAATCACAATCCTTGGTATTTACTCAACTGTTGAAATCTATGTCCACGTGAAAACCTGAACACGGAAGCTTATAGCAACTGTATTCATAACTACCAAAACTTGGAAGCATTCAAGATGTCTTTTCGAAGGTGAATGGATAAATAGACCATGGTATATACAGACAATGGAATAGTATTCAGTGCTAAAAAATGAGTTATCAATCCATGAAAATACATGAAGGAAACTTAAACACATATTGCCAAACAAAATAAGCCAGTCTGAAAGGGCTACCTACATATTGCATGACTCCAAATATTTGAAATCTGAAAAAGACAAAACTACGGAGCCAGTAAAAAGATCAATGTTTGCCAGTGCTGGGCCGAGACAGAACAAACAGAATTTTTAGGGTAGTGAAAATACTCCATGATATCACAATGATGGATACATGTTATTATATATTTGTCCAAACCCATAAAATGTATAACACCAGAGTGAGCTATAATGTGTGTAAGCCATGGACTTTGGATGATAAAGATGTGTCAATGTAGGCTCATCTACTGTAACAAGTATATTCTGGTGAGGTATGTTGATAACAGGGGAGCTTGTTACCTGGGGATATATGGCAATTTCTCAATCTTCCTACTAAATTTTGCTGTGAACCAACCTAAAACTGGGCTAAAAATAAAATCCCTTAACAACAACAACAAAAAAACTGAAAAAGTACAGACACACACACACACACACACACACCCCAATCCTTTTTCCAGCTGTCAAGACATTGGTTACTCAGACTTCTCAAACTCCCCAGCTCAGGTAATTTTTTTTTTAAATGGTTAGGTTGTGTCACTGATGACTTTGAAATATCTGAGAAATTTTACCACTATTAACTTAAACCTCAAATGATAAGTTTCTCCAATTTCCTGAAGGACATATAAAAGACTAGACAGAAACAGGTATTTTGATATTCCTTTTAGGGTACCCTGCTGATTCTTGGAATAAAGTTAATCTCTTTAAATAAAATGAAAAAAATGTTAAGTTGTCATTGATATAGTTCTGTAAGACAAGTAACACTACCTTATTCAGGACTGTGAGATCCTGAGAGAATCTAACCCACCTTTAAGCGTGACTGTGTATATTCCAGTTTCTCTTCCCATGTTTTTAGTTCCCAGAAATGTGAGGGGCATAATAATCACAGTTACTGTCCAGTTATAAAATATGAGTATTTTTTTTAGTTTGTAGCCCTGAAAGTATATATATGAATTCATTCTTCCCCAAATGAATCATATGTTAAATATTCTAGGAAGGAGCTGACACATAACTATGACAAATTACTTTGTTAGAAGAGAATAGTATATAGTATATTGAGCTAATCAAATGTGTGATTAGATTATATTTTTTCTAGAAATAACTGGAATAAACACAAAAGGAAAAGATCATATTAAAATGAAAAACCTTAAGTAAATTCATTGCTAAATACATATCTTCTATGTTGTCATCCTGGACTGAAAAAAAATTAATTTCTATATAAAATACACCTTGAAAGCATTACTGTCACCTGCAGACCTATTCTTCATTTATTTCATGTGAACCTCGGTATCAAATTCTGAGTAAATAATACTATTTATGTATTTAACTACAAGGATCAAAACTGCAGACCAACTGGGCAGCGGCTGTGAGTAGGCAGAGGCTCCCATGCAACCATCCCTGACGACGCGCGCGCCTGCAAGGCAGTCCGGTAATTATGCCTCCCTTTCCCCGCCCTCCACCAGCTCAGCCGACTTCACATCACCTACCACGTGCTGTTCAAGTTGAACAACAAGAACTCGGCCCGCATGACGCACTGAGGTGGGCTGGAGTTTGTGGCTGAGGAAGGCATCTGCTACCTCCCTCACTGGATGATGCAGAATCTGCTGCTGGAGGAAGACGGCCTGGTTCAGGTGGGGAGCATCAACCTGCAGGTGGCCACATACTCCAAGTTCCAGCCCCAGAGCCCCGACTTCCTGGGCATCACCACGCATTGAGGATCTCTGTGTTCCTGAACGCCGGCGACGGGACTGCCAACAACTGCAGTGCGAAGCAGCCCCGGCAGAGCTGGCCCCTCCCCCGTCGTCTGGGCGTGAGTCTCCCTCCGCAGCGGGTCTGAGGTCTAGATGCCTCTCATGTCCGTCCATGGTCAGAGCTGCGTGGATGCTGCTCCCGGCGACTCGGCTGCGAAGTGAGACGCCACCTCGTCCTCCATTTCTCACTCACCCTATGCCTAGTTGGCAGGTCAGTTCCCACAAGTCAGGACGGCATCCACTTGCCCACTCTCCGCGCACCCCGGAGGAAGACGTGGCGGTCAGCCGGCAGGACTGTCAGCAGCCCTCCTGCCTCAGGCGTGGAGCTTGGCGATGGGGCCCTCGTCCACTGTGGCCGAACGACCCCCACATCGCTGCTGCCGGGAGGCCTCCGGGCGCTCAGGAGTAACCACAGCCCCACCCTGGCTACTCTGAGGCCAGCTGGCTCCTTAACACGCCTGCCCATCCCCCCAGGACTCGGGCCTGAGATTCAGCCTCTCCCTCTGGCTGTGTGTCACTTGGGGACCCAGCTTGTTCTCTGACAGTTTCTTCTGTTTGACTGAGAACGTATTTTTCAACTTTATGGGTTTTGAACCACACTTTTACATCTTTTCACGAGCTAGGAAATAATCTTGTTCCTTTTACCTTTGGGGGAATGTTTTTGGTATCATCCATCTTCACTGAATACTTTAAGCTTTTCTGGTTAATTACAGGCAGCCTTAATGTTACTGTTCTTAAATGACTAAGGCAGTCATGCTAAACATGACTCTTAAGTTGGTAATAGAAGGTAACGGTGACCTTTTTGCACTGAAAGGGCAGGTGACGTACACGGGTAGACACAGAACTGAAACTCGAGTTTGGTTCTGCTTTCGGAAGCGTGGAAGTCTACACACTAAAGGGCCCTTCTGATGAAAGCTAGACTGTGATTGATTTGGGGACTCGCATGAAGCGGACGTCTTCACAACTTTCTCTGCCATGGTGGTGCTTAGTGAGTGTCTGGATCACAGGCTCCCACAGGAAACTGGGCTCCTTAAAGGGGCCACAGTGGATTCAGGGGTGGGTGCTGTCCTCTTCCAGGGAGAAGGACCCCAGGCTCTCTGGGAACAGCACCCAGTTTCCAGTTGAGTCGGGCCCTCGGGAAGCAAAGCATCAGACACAAAGAGCAGGTTTAGACCCTTAGGAAATCCGTGTTGGGATCTTCAGGAGCAAATATATAACAATCATGTATAAAATGTTTGAAAAAATTAAAAAGGGGGATCATAAAATTTACAAGAGATGGAAGTCTATCAGAAATATCCAGGAGCATTGGAAAAGCACAGAGCCGACAGCTGATAAAGAATTAATGACGAGGACGTTAAGTCCGGAGAAGCGATGTGAAATTCCGCACAGGGAGGCGCGGCAGCGGGCCTCGAGAGCTGCAGGCTGTGGAGATGCTGGGAAAGCCGACCGCCGGGGACAGCCCAGCGGGAGAGGCGGCGGGGCGGCCGAGGTGCTGAGGAGGGATGCGCACTGATGTCTGGAATCCGCGGTCCGCCCAGTGACAGGAGTTGAATGTCCGGCAGACGGGATGGTTGCAGATTCCTCACAGCAGGCCCGGAGAGGCGGGCGGAGAGACAGCACCAGTCACGGAGGAACAGGCCTCCCAGGAGCAGGCCCTGCTGCCCACCCCTCCCTCGGGGAGCAGCACGTCTGCAGGGGCTGAGGGAGTAACTGCCGTCAGACCCTGAAGCAACAGGGCAAATCCAAACACTGCCAGGTGAGCGAAGTCTGAGAGTCTGTTTACCAGTGGAACTTCACAAGCTTGTGCTTTCGGAATGAGCGTCACCCTACAGGGAAGGGCCAGGGTGCAGGAAGGAAGGATGGATGAATAAGCTGACAAATACGAAGTAAGTCGGGGTGAATGGCCATTTCCGTCAGTACTGGTGCTTCATACGCGCGGCTGAACGGTGGCACCTGAAACACTGGAGAGACTCCGTTCGAGGGCTGTTTAGAATTAAAGTGGGCTCTGCACTTCAGTAAAGGTGAATCAGTAAAAAACAAACAAACAAAAACTGAAGACCAACTCCTGGTAAATAGCAAGAAAGAATAATTTGAAAACCCATAAGTGAGCATGTCTACTTACGGTTTCATTGTAAAATTAGTCATTATTTTCAATATGACCTCTGTGCCTTGATTTAAAATATTGTGATCTTTATGCTGTACACCAGAGACTAACACAACATTGTAAATCGACTGTATTTCAGTTTTAAAAATTATAATCGTCTAGTTAAGACACACTAAATTGTAAGGACCAAGAGTCAGAAGAAAGACGTACAGAGAGATGAACGTGGAATTTCCCATTTAGTGTCTCCTAATCCCACTGAATGTAATGAAAGGCTGAGTGATGCTCTGGGCAGCCTCTGGGGCTACAGTGGATAGCACGAGAAGTCGGAAAGTGCGATTTTTGGAAGACGGGAGGGAGTACTGATGACAGGGGCAATGGTCTTTTTATTGACCTTAGTGGTCGCTATCCATCCAAGTGCTCATTGACCGTAACTCATTGAGCTGAACATGAGTGTTTCGTGCACTAGTCGGTATGTGTATACTCCAAAGTAACAAGTAAAAATGACATCATAGTGAGAAATGTCAACCTCTGTTTATGCCCTTAATTCACTTCAACAAACATATCAAAGCATCTTCTCCATTCTGGTCACTGTACTTAAAAAAATAAATGCTAGCATTACAACTTTAACATGTCCCTGCCTTCATCAAGCTTACAAACTAGGGAAAACGTGGCGTTGTGAAATACCACAGTACAACGTTCAGGGGTTTAGCACTTACATGGAAAGCCACCGACTAACTTAGTAAAGGAAAATGATGTCAGTTCTGAAGAGTAAACAAAAGCCCAATTTATAAATTTACTATTAAGTTTTCGGTGGTCATACTTTTGCTGTGACTTTTAATCTTATTAAATAGATCGCAAACTCCTTGAAGTTAGAAGTCATGTTTTTTTTCATCTTGAAATCCTCTGTTCCCTGCATAAGGTCTAGCTGTGAGATATTAAGTAAACAGATTGGGTGAAAAATAAATCAAGATACATAGAATGACTTCTTTAATGTACCTCATTGTCTGTTTGACTCTTCCTTTTTAAAGATAAGCCAATTCAAGGTAGAGAATTTAATTCTTTAAATTTTATGGAAAAACATTAAATGTCATGCATACCTTTAGTGCTTAATAATTCTTTCATGATTATTAAGAATCATAATATGTTTAAAACCTCAACTTTCAATTTTTAATCTTAGACTGACTCATAGCAATCAGATAATAACTGAATTTTAGCACTCTAAGGATTTGTAATTTAGTCCAAGTTTTTCGTTTCATTGATGAGGTAAGTGAAGTCCCGAGTTTAATCACTTGCCTAAACTTGTAAACTAATACATAATACTTAGACAACTTTGACCTGCAAATTCTCTTTTCATATTTAAAGAAGAAAATTTAGTCTGAGATCAATTTATTTGTTTCCAAATCTATACTGCTTGGTGGTTGCTTAAGTAAAAAAAAAAGAAAGAAAGAAAGAAAGAATTCATATTTAGTGTATGAAAAGCTGTGTGATTCTGTTTTAAACAGGAAGAAAAATTGGAGGGGGAATATATAATATTTATGTGAGAAAAATAAAGATCTACAAAGTGTGTGTATTTAATACCAACAAATGGTTTCAATAGAGTCAATGTTATTTTTCTGAAGATCAGTAACTGCCAAGTTTTTTTTTTAAGGCCAATACACATTTTATTTGTATTTGCCTTCAACATGTACATAAACTCTCAGGAACACTTCCTGCACCTGGGGGATGGATGGTAGGTCCTGGAGGGAAGACGCATCAGACTAGAACATGAAATTCAACAGGAGGTCCTGCCACCCCGAGCAAGGGGCCTCCCTGTGGGTAGGGATTCGTGCTGCCCTCCCACCTCTCCCTCCCCTCCCAGCCACCTGTGAATCTACATGGGCCCTCCTACTTGACACCAGCTCACCCCTCCTCCCCATGGACTGGCCTTGGGCAGGAGACCCAAACTCCTCCCTTCAGTGCTTTAGCTTCTTGTCCGGCTTTCCTCATCCCTAAGATTCTACTCCTCAGGTGGGAGAACACCCAAACCCATCACGTGTCTCTCCCGAGCCTACTCCTAACTCAGGGTGGTCAACACCAACCCCTGAGATTAGCAACTTCAGCCAGCTAGGGCCGTCATGTCTAGCTGATCTGAGGACAGGGTCGGTGGTGCCACTGTGGCAGGATGCAAGGAGGCGCAGGGCTGCTGGGTGTGCCTGAGAGAGCGGAGAGAAAGCCCCAGGAAGCCAAGGCCATGGGCTTGTTCACCGTATAAGTCAACACGTCAACACGGGCTCCAGACTCAAACTTGTCCTTTGGCAGCACACTCAGCAGTTCGGGGCTGATATCCTGCAATCCACAAGCTCCCCCTGTGTCCTCAGCTCCTGCAGCCTTTCTCGCAGGTCTGGGTCCATGCAGGTCTCCCAGGCTAACTGTGGCATGTCTGTGTCCAGGGGATCTGGGGCACAGCTCAGCACCTCACACTCAGTTCCTCTGCAGCCAGAACGTCTAACATCGTATTACAGGCAGCCTTCCCTGCACAATACAGCACCCAGCCGTTGACGGGCTGCAGGGCACAGAGGGATGAGATGTTAACTGCAGCCCTGCGGAGGCCAGGACTGTCTGGGAAGGCCTTAGATGCTGGAAGTCTGGCAGAGGAGGGAGGTCAAGTTCAGACCCCAGTAGCTGTTCACTTCAGCTGGGTCAGCCAGGTCCACCCTGCCTTTGGACACATCCCCAGGATTGCCCACGTTGTGGATGAGCAGCACTGCTGCAGGCCCTGGGCCTGGGGAGCTGGTGCAGGGCGGCGAGCAGCTGCTGCCGGCCCGCCTGGGTGCCCAGGTTGGTGGGCACCTGCACCAGGTGCAGGCTGGGCAGCCCAGAGCACAGCTCAGCTTCCAGCTGCTGCTTTGCCACGTCGTTGTGGGTGCTTAGGACCAGCACAGAGTCAGGTGACAGCATTGGGGCCGGGAGCTGGGTATCCGGCTGAAGAAACCAAGGGAGCTTGCCCAAGGTGCACCCCAGGCTGCTCACCTGGTCAATGCTCCCTCCATGCCTGCGACCTGGGCAAGCTGGCATTGGACCCTGAGACCTGGCAGGGGACCCAGTGGCTGGTGAGTAACTGCAAGTTTTTCAAAAAGCTGTCCACTACAAACCTTGGAACATATTCCACCACAATCATTTTCTACTTGCAGTCTAGAAATTCACAGTCTACCTAACCCACAGATTTCACATTTGTTCACTATTTTAATGGTAGTGTCATCAGCCTGCAGACATCAGTCAAAGAATTGTCTCTAACTTGCACTATCTTATAGTCAAAAAGGAAAATCAAATAGACAACCAAATAAATTAAAATAGTCTCTTGGAATATGTGATCACTTTCTGAAAGAGAAACCACATTACTTTCACAAAGCAGAGAAAGGTTTTAGCTTAGAAGGCTTTTCCACAAAACGCGGCTGGGAACTGATGGTGCGGGCCTCAGGAGACAGATCTCACTCGTTACTCTCCCTGGTATCCAGAGATTTATTTTCCACATTGGGGCTTATTCATAGGTGAAAAATAATCCCGAAGATAGGTTCATTTCCAAGTTGTTACGCTCAGTAATAAAACTAATCATGGCCCAATATATCATTTGTTCACACTGAGAAACCGCTTAAGAGTAGTTGGGACAATTAGATGAGTGACATACAACAGGTTTAGAAATTATGGTAACCGTACATTTAATTATGGGTCTATGGGACAAAGTGTTTGACCATTAAAAAATTATCTGAAATTACAGATTATAAAACTACTTGGGCACGCGATCCTCTTAATCAAATTGAGTTAATCAAAACTGAGTGGTGAGTCATTTACACTGAAAAATTCTTGCACCACAGAGATAATCTTCGTAGGGCTCAAATGTTTCCTAGGGTTAAAAGTTGAATAAGAAAGAGATGAACATTTCCTGAGGACAAACTGGATTATAAATTCAGAGAAAAATCTTGCTATGCCAAAACACATTGTAATCTAGAAATTAAAATGAAAATAGCATATGAAATATTTTTACAATCAAAAAGTTACAATAGTGTTTATCTGTTTTTCTGCACTGTACTAGCTCCCAAGTTTTCTCAATAGTAACATTATTTAACATTATTCTTCTTTACATGACTATTTTTGGTTTTATATTTAGAAAAAGTGTGTTCTTTTTTTTTATTTGTCAGAGACAGTGTCCAGAGAGAGTAGAGCTGAAAATTGCATAATCAAAATCCTTACTCTCTGATATAACTGAAACAGTGTTTCTTTGAGTTATATTCTGGCCCCAAATAATAGTTCTAGAGGAAACAAATACAAGTAAGAGCCTTGAATGTCATCAGCAACAGAAAAAAACCACAGCTGTACCTTGGTATGCCACAGGAGCCCCTGTGGGTACCAAAATCCCCGGATGCTCGAGTCTTTCATATAAAATGCCTACACAATACAATGAACAAAATCCACAAGACTCAGTTCTGCTGCTTTAAAGATAACTAAACCCCCATCCAACCCTTTGGGAAAACTCAAAAGAGCAGGGGTGTCGCCTGAAAGTGGCAACAGTGAGCAAGGATAATGCTCCCGTCCCTGTCCCACAGGGCATGTGGGGGGAGACAGTGTCCCCGCAATCAAGGCAAAGATAAAGGAAGTAGAGGTAACATTCAAAGACTTGGTTGGGGACTTTTAACCACAGAAAATTAATTCCCTAAGATACAGTGATGGGATTTAAAGGGAAAGATGAAGTGGAAGATAAATAAGAGATTTAAAAAATACAGAGAAAAGAGGATCACCTCATGTGAATGATGGCTCCATAGAGTTGAGGAGGGCAGTGATTAAAGTTGGCCTTTGTCTAATGAGAATAACCATGAGAAGTATGGTAGACTTACTCTACTAAGGCTCTCTGTTATTAGTCTGCTCATGCTCATGCCCCCTTGATTTCCATCCACCAGTGCAGCTTCCTTCTCCACATCCCACTGAAACTACTTTCGCTAAATTCCTCAGCGACGTCCACATTGCCAAGCCCTGTGGAACTCTCCTTTCATGCAGTCTAGCCCCAGCAGCCTCAGGTATGTCTGCCCACTCTCACCTTCCTTTCCTGGCTGTCCCTGCACCACACTTTCCTGCATCTTCTCTTATTCTACTGCCTGCTCTTTCCCAATCTCCTCTGTTGTCTTCTCCTCTTTCCCTAATATGATGTCCTTCTCTTTCTCTGTCCTTTTCCTGGGTAATACCAGTCAATTTCATGACTTCAAATACCATTATCTCATAATGATTCCCAAATCTGTATCTCCAGCCCAGGCTTTCCTTCTGAGTTTAAGCTACATTTATCCAACAGCTTACTTGACATCACTTGTTGGGTGTCTGTCTAACAAGCACTTCAGAATTCATGTGACTCTCAAACTGCTTCCACTTCCACCCTCCCTTTGCCATCACAAGAAAGCCAGTGGAATAAGTAATTGAGAAGAAATATTACTGAATTTACAACAAATACTGTTTCTTCTTGATTTTAATGTGATACATTTACTTTAGTCCTCTTTAGTTTAGCTATTCTTTTCTCTATAAAGCCCAATAAGGTTAAAAATCTCACAGTAATACTGATTAGTATCTTGCTTGGTAAACCAGAGCCACCATGAGCTTGAATCATTTGTTTTGACTATGTTCTTCCTCCTCCAACACAGTTTTCTTCTTCTTTTGTTTGGCAGCAATCTCCTATTTTTCTGGAGAATTTTCTTTCAGTGGCAGCAATTTAGAGCGGTGGTTAAGCTTGTGGACTCCAGAGCCAGACTGGATGCTAAGCCCAGCTTTGCCATTAATCAGCCACATGACTTTGCTTCTTCATCTGTGAAATAGGGATGATGATCATTGCATCCACTTTAAGGGCTGTTGTAAAGATGAGTTAATGCACATGAAGCACATAAAATGAGGTCTGACATGCAGAACATGTGCATACTGTTCATTACTCTCACTTTCTCTGACTGTCATGTGCCAATGAAAGAAGAAACCTAGACTAGGCTGCACTTGTTTTAGTTGTTTTCAAATGAACATCATTCTAGTTACTAACACTGCTTTCCTCTCTTACATCTCCAGTTCTTGGGGAAAATCAATTACTTGCTCTTTTAGGAGGGACAGACTATTTAGAGGAAAAACAAGCATTAAATAAAACCACTTAACCTGCCATTTATAAGTCAAACCAATCTTGTTTCAAAACAGTGAGAAAAGTAGGTGACCTGAGATCCATTTTCAGACCTCACTTTGAGTGGCGGGATTCTTTTGAGATTTCTTAATTTAAACAACACAAATTAGGTATAATGAAGGAAAAAAAATTACAAAACTGGGTTACATGATACTAGCAGTTACAACAGCCATCTATTCAAATTTGAAAGGAAATTTTAAATACTGTCTCTGGGAAAATTAACTGAAAACTTTTCTCAAGCATGGACTGATTGATTTAAGTGTAATGTCTAAAAATTAGAAAAGCTGCTGGCTGAGGGCTGCTGCAGGCTCGGGCTGGGCACAGGCTAAGCACGGCAGCCAGGCTGGACCCCTGTGGCCCCGGTGAGCAGGGCTGACTGCTTTGGCTTCGTGAGGCCCCGATGCCTCCAGAATGAAGGTCTTTCTGCCAGTGCTGCTGGCTGCTCTCCTGGGTGTGGCGCGAGCCTGCTCCCTGGTGTGCTTCTCTTGCATGAATAAGAACACCCATTGGTACTGCCTGGACCCCACAGTCTGCTCCGACTCCCACAACTACTGCGTGATCGTGATCGTGTCTGCATCCGCAGGCATCCAGAACGTGGGGCACTTTGGCTACACCCTGAACAAGGGCACCTCCCCGATCTGCCCCGGCCCAAGCGTCATGTTGGGGTGGTGTCCGTGGGCACCCACTGCTGCCAGAGCTTCCTGTGTGACATCAGTGCAGCCGACGTCAGGCTGCGGGCCAACACCTGTGTGCTGGGCCTCGGGCTTCTGCTCAGCCTGCTGTCCGCTCTGCTGTGGTTTGGCCCCTGATCACTGGGACCCTGTGCCTGGCCCAGACACCTGAAGCTCAGGAAGGAAGGAAAGCCCAGCCCCTACTGGACCCTTAAGGATCTCAAAGCCGCCTCCTCTGACTCTTCACCCTGCTGATCACCCCTCTCCCTGGCCCTGGGTCCCCACAGGCAGGCCTGCCCCTGTACCTACATCTGCCAGCTGCCCTTACTTCTGGGTCAGCCTTCCTGGGGGGATGTGGGAATGGAGCCTGAGGGTCCTAGAGTCAGAACCAAGTCCTCGGGACACACTGGGAGGGACACCTAAGCCCCAGGCCTGGCCTGTCCAGACCCTGCCCACTCCCAGGTACAGAAGATGTGCTGTGTGGACAGGTGGTAGTCAGTGCGCCCCGCCAGGCATGTGGGGGGGGCTTATGGGCCCTGTGTTTGGGAGACGGGGTGGGGGTAAGCATCAGGCTCCCCAAGCCCCTTTCCCCTAGCGTCTCTGCACCCCTTATTTCATCACTTCAAGGGCAGGCTTTTAGGGCACAGGGGTTCCACTGATCCCACATCTAGGCTGTTGACCCAGGAATCTGCTCCCACTCCCAAATCCAGCTGCAGCCTCCACCCCACTGGAACCCCCTGCTGCTTTGGTGCCTCAAATAAAGATGGATGTTCCCACCCCGTCCAAAAAGTTAAAAAAGCTATTTGAATAATGTGAAGTCAGTCCTGTCACTTTATTGATTTTGATTTTACTTGTAAAGCCAAAGCCCTCAGGTCTTAACATTGTATTCTTGTTGGAATCATGCAAATTTAAAACATTCTTATTAAACTGAACTAAAAACAGAAATCACAGGTTAGCCTTGAAAACATAAATTTACCTTTTATCAGTTAAGGCCCACTGTTAAATTCTGACATATGCTAACTGAACACTGGCACTCGCCATCTGCCTCTACAAGGACTGGGTCACGCTGGCGCCTGCCATCTAACTCGGCTTGGATTAAATCACGAGCAGCTGCAGCCGCTGACCTCCAACACATCCTGAGAGGAGTTCAGGATGGAGGTCAGGAACGAGGTGCTCTGTGCTCTGGGAAAACTGGCTGAACAGGCCATCAGATAACTCAGTTAGATATTTCCAGGAGAAGATTTCATGACCCCAAGTCTTACGTCTCCTCATATCTAGAAAATCACTAACATCATTAAGGTTGACATCTGCTCCTCCTGACTAGCAGCAGGCCACTGCCTGAGTGTGTGCTGGACTGCATGGACCCCCTTCACCGAGATCACATGTAATACTGAGTCTTCCCCCTGCCTTTTTGGAGCAGTTTCTCAAAGCTATCTTCATTTTGCCCCAAGTAAAACTTAACCCACAATTTTTATGTTGTGTGATTGTATTTTCGTTGACACACACAAGTAATTTGAGCATGATGCCCTTCAGTCCTGTTGGTTTTCCCTCCCTTAAATGCACACAAAATAAAGTTAGTGCTCTCATCAGGTACATGGGGATTGTCCCACAGCAAGGACAGTCTTGTTGTAGGTTCTACTGAGCTTACAGTTGTGATAAAAACAAGTTTTGCTTATGAAGACAATAATCAATTAGGAGAGAGCTTTGGAAAATGCTTATAAGGAATATGTGCACTGTGAATTTACTGTTACTAAATTCTAAATAATTGCTAATTGCCAAACACACAAGAATAATTAGTAGTCATTAAAACATTCAAATTTTATTGTCAAAGATAATTTGCTTGTCATGAAAATACTCTGCATTCATAAAAATAAATGCTTAAAATAAATTGAAATACATGAAGTTCATTAGATATATTCTAATTTTACATACTTAAATTGTCTTAGCATTCTCATAAATGGTCAGACAAGACTTCATCTGTTACCCTCTGAAGTAAAAAAAAAATCTTCTGAATTAAAAGAGTAGATTTAACAAACATATCCAATTCACCGCCTCAAAAACCTCACTGTAACTGCATATTTTAAAGACAGACATTCACAAGGAAAATAAGAGAAGTGACAATAGCAACAAACTTTTGGAACCCGAAAAATAGATGGCAGTGAGAATGCCAATTCTAAAATCAGCAGCAGAAAATCTAAGAACTTAGGTTAGTTTATGCAGAAGAAGCCTCAAAAAGTCCAGGAATCATAAACAATAGGTTTCTCTGGAATTTATGATGAAATGGGGAAGTTAAAATAAGGAGGATTGGGTAAGAGATGTATAATAAATTAGGATTTCCTTAGACACACCCCCTTTTTCATAATCTGATATCTACCCTTCCTAAATCCTGGCTAAAGACTGGAGAATTATTTTCAGGAAAAAG
Organism: Vicugna pacos; assembly: GCF_048564905.1. Lineage (NCBI taxonomy): Eukaryota > Metazoa > Chordata > Mammalia > Artiodactyla > Camelidae > Vicugna > Vicugna pacos. The sequence continues at coordinate 2,327,636 of NC_133010.1, read as the reverse complement.
AGAGTATTGACTGACTCATAGTAACTGAATACATATTAAATGCTGAAATCTGAGATGTAAACTGTCTTCCTCAGTCAACTGCCAGAGCGCTGACCTTTACATTCCAAGGAGTATTTTGTAAAACAAAACTTTCTTAGAACTCCACACAGTCTTAGGAAAATCTAAAATATTGAGATACTGGGGTTCTTCAGCAAAAATCCCATTCAGATCACTCCAGAAAAGCTAAAGTTAGTAACTTCCAAGTATGTCTTCAGTTTCCAATTACCCTTTTAGTCTCCCACTCTTCATTATGAAGATAATACCAAAGACACTTGAAATTTGAGTAAAGTCTTTAACACAGTTTCAAAGAAAGTAACTTTGAAAAGCTAACAACAACTATAGAAGAAGAAAATTTCAAAATCCCTCATTAATAAGTAAGAAAACATATTACAACCATGAAATAAGGAAAGGATGGATTTAAAAAATTCAGAGACTAATAAAGAAGTCTTCAAAATAAACATAGATATCTAGAAATGGAAAATTCGATAGAAAGGTTGAAAAATGTAGTTGAGAAAATCTCCAAGAATGGAAAGAAAATGACAAAGAAATAGAAAGCAAGGAAAATAGATAAAATTGGAGAATCAGCCAAAATACCTAACAGCTGGATAATAAAAGCTAAAAAGAGATGACGACAAAACAAAACAAAACCACAAAGTGAAACAAACAAAACAGAAAATGGAAGAATAGAAGCCATTAATAAAATTATTTAAGAAAATTTCCTAAAAGTGAAGGACGTAAATTTCTAGAAAAAAGTTTCAATGGATGAAAGTTAACCCTCTTCAAAGCATATCATTATGATATTTCAAAACACTAGAAACAGGGAGAAAAAAGTTACTTTATAAATAAGAAATCAAATGGTCTGACAGTGCTCAGCAGTAACACTGGAATTAAGAAGTCAGATAACCCCACCAAATTCAGAGGAAAAATTACTTCCAACTTTACCCAAGCCATAAACCAAAGATAAGGGTAAAGATTTCTTATGGGTGTGTAAATTCTTAAAACTCTCTCTCACACATCTTTGTTCAGAGAGTTACTAAAGGATGTCTTCCAATAAAAAAGGGAAAAGATCAAGAAAGACAAAGAAATGAGATACAGAAAACACAAGATTCAACACAAGAGAGATGCAAATATTCTATGGGATTCAGTCCAAGGGGAATGCCAAGACAACTGTCTAGTGTAGTGGAAACTAGTGCAATTAGAACAGAGGCCTGAAGAGACTTACCTGCTGAAGACAGTTATCAAAATGCCGTTTTCCAGACCCCTTTCAGGCCACAGCACATGGGCGGCGGGATGCGCTGAGCAGGGCGCCCGGGGCCGCGGGGCGCGGGGAGGTGGGGGCGGGGGGGACGGCGGGCGGCCTCGGTGCTCACGCGACCCGGCGCTCACTCTGTTGCTGTCTGCTAATTTTTTCTTCCTTTTTTTGCCATTTTGAACGTTTTGCAAGACGAGGGGTTCAAGGCAGGTGGGAGCATCCTCCTGGGGGTGGAGGAGCCCGCGGGCGATTGGCACTTTCTCCGGGGAGCTTCTGCGCTGGGAACCTGAAAGTTTTTTGTTTTTATATTTTCATGCAGATGTGTTTATAAAGACGTAAATAATCTTTCTTCTTTCCTTGTCTCCACCGCCTTGCAAGAGACTACTTTTGGCAAAGGACGGAGGGAAAAAAAACCCTCAGCAACATATTGGGGGACGGTTGGGCTTTTTTTTTAAGAAAAATAGTTTGAGTGCATCGCGATGGAGAAAATGTTCGAACCGCTTCCCCTGAATCCCACCTTTATCCCGCCTCCCTATGGCGTGCTCAGGTCCTTGCTGGGAACCCGCTGAAGCTCCCCCGTCATCACAAGATGGTGAGCGCTGCCCTCCGACTGCCCCACTCTGGGGAGGAGCTGTGCTCCTGGGGTCCCCTTCCTGGGCCGGGCACCCCGCTGGCCCGCCAGAGCATCCATCCCCCTCCTTCCCTCCCTGTCATCCGCACCCTGGCCCTGCTTTGGTGAAATTGAGGAGCTCACCCATCGCCCTACCCTTCCTCATCAAAAGGGGACACCCCCTCGCTGAGCAACGTTTCTGATAGCATTGGGGACCAGGCCTGGCCTCCCCCGGTCCGGCTCCAGCGGCACAGGTGGGAGACAGAACGTGACAAGTCAGTGTTCCCTAGACTGAGGCTCACCGGCTCGCGGGGTGAAACCCTCTGTGCCAGGACAGAGCTTCGCGGGCTGGGGAGAGAAACTAGAGGGTAGCTTCCGTGCGGGTTGGGGCTGGAGTCGGGGCCTCACCGCGGTGCCTGGGTATGGGGATCGTGCTTCTTGCCGCTGTTAGTAGTGAGTATTTGAACGTCCGGAGGTGAGAGCAGAGACGCGTGTTCTCCCAGGCAGGTTGCTTCAGAAAGGGAAGTGGGGGCTGGGGCTGGCGGGGTGAGTGGTCTCTGGGAGGGGAGCTGCACACGCCCCCAGTGCTGCCACCTTCCCCAGGCACTTTCCCTGGTGGGAGGGGCGAATGGAGCCTGCTCAGGTGTAACCGCACAAGAGCCATCTCTGGCTTGAGCCTTTTCTTTATAAGTGCCAAACCTTCCCCAGGCAACCTTGGCTGGAGCAGGCCAGGAAGGGGGCCTATGAAGAGGTGCAGAACTGAGTTGGTGCCACCCAGGATTTGTCCTTTGGGCTGATGGGTTTCATGCCTTGGACATCACTCTAGCAAATGCGAACCATGCAGTTCATAGTGTAAAGTCTTGAACGGTCATCTGGCTGCAGGTAGCTCTGGAGAACTCGCATCTTCTTTCCTAGCAGGGACAACCTGTTGCGTTGCAAGAGCTGAGGGGTTTGGTTCGCAGTCTGCAGAGCATGGCTTTCCTCTTAATTCTCCTTTAAGGAGTAGCATTTGGGAGGAAGGTACTGCCTGGGGTCCTTTGCATCTGTGGGTGTTGTTAAGTCAGGTAGTCAGGAGATGAGACTGCAGGGAATTAGGATGGGGGCGTGGAGGCTGTTCCTCTGAGGAAGAACCTCAGAAGCCGAATTCCTTAATCCCAGATTCAACCTTCACCTGAGCACTAGACTCCTCAAAGTCCAGAGTGCTGGTTAAAGACCTAAGGGGGTGAGGGACACTTCCAGGGGGAAAACAGCCGCACATCTCCATTGCAGCTATGGAGAAGACCACGCTTCCACTAGCTGTGCTTCAACAGGGTGCCGCTATGTATAACTGAGTAGAATCATACTTAAACGTTTGCGGGATAGGAGGAAGAAAACACTTAGTATTTAAAAACAAAACAAAACAAAAAACTCCTTTTGTAAAATACGATGTACCCCAGTGGTTTTAGAAGCAAATGCACGTGAGCTATGTAGTTCTATTTCCTCTGCAATGTGAGGCACCAGTCGAGGTCCTGCAAGTCTCAGAGCCTCCATTTCTTCATTGCAAATGGGGATAGTTGCTATTTGCAAGTTTATTATGTGACTTTTGGGGGAGAAAAATATGTGGAAAGAACCAAGTAGAGAGTAGGTGCTCAACACATAGTATCCAAGAATGGATGGAGTGTCCCAGCTTTACCAAAATTAGAATTACCAACGCCCTGGCTTTCTAAGTCTGAATGACATCCATCTTGTTACCGTAATGAATTTCCTGGAAGAGAAATAATGCCCAGTTATTGGCTGTTTTCTTAAAAATCACAGCAGTTGTCTGTAATTGCCTGGGTTAATTTCCGACTGTAGATTTATATTAATATTTGTCTCCTCAGACAATGCACTGAAGCCTGTGCTCTCTTGCTTGTGTCCTAGGTCAGTGTCTAGCCCTGCCCCCAGGACTAGCACTTTCTTTCCAAAGTAAACAGGAAGACATCAAAAAACAGGCAGAGATCCATGTCCTGCTTGACTTTTTTTTAAAAGTGCTCTTTTCCATTGTATCATCTTTATAAGCTTATAAAGTATTGAATCTATTCCTTCAAAACAAGAGAATACATGAGAAATGAGAAAAAGCAAGAATATACGCAGAAGAAAGAGCAAGTAAACTTGGAATCAAATTTAGGAGTAAGGCAAAGGGAATTCCCAAAATATTCAGGAAGAGAAGCTCCTGGGTGAATCCTGCATAGAAAGCCTAAAGAGAAACCAGCCAAGATGAGAGTAAGAAGAAAGCCAGTGAAAGAGGTGTTTCCAAAACAATCTAAAATTACAAATTCACTTATGTCATTAACATTGTAGAAAATTATCTAGAGAGATTATTAGAAATCATGGGTAAAAAAAGCCATAAATCCAAAAAATTAAAAATTGGAAAAAGTTCAATTACTGAGCTCAGTTAAAAGTAAAGGTAAGAAAGGAAACAAACTGCTACATTTTACACCATGAACAGTAGTCACACAGACATCATAACTAAACAGTAAATATTGGTTTAACCAAAACTTTGATTTGATTATATTTAGAAAAGGAGAAGAGAAAAAAAGAGATGGTGTAGGGAAGCCCTAAAACATCATCTAAAATAACAGAAAGTAAGTCAATAATATTTAAAATTGATCAGTCAAAGGGCACAACACATTCACTTGGAAATACAGAAGACATAGTTTCAAGAAGAGTTAAAAGCCACTGCTTCTTGAGAGAGAATTTGGAATGTGAAAGTCAACAGAATTATAGAGGGGAACTAATGTATTTTGTTAGACACAGCTGACTAGAGTTATTGAACTGAAATAAATTATGCATAACTCAGCAGAGAGACAAGTGAAAAAAAGTGGAAGAGTGGTTGAAACATGTAAGATAGAATGTGTAGTTTTAAAAAATATCTGATTGGCACTCCAGAAGAAAAGCAGAAGGGAATTAGACTGAAGCAATATGTAAAGAGATAATGTCTCAGGATCTTACATTTCTGGAGAAGTATAGCATGCCAGATTAAGGATGCACAGCCTATCCAAGCAGGATAATTTAACTATAAATAAACTAAAACACAGACACTAAAAAATACACAAATTATGTTAAGAAGAGCCTAATGACAATGACAAATTACCATCAAAGGAAAAAAAATACTGATATCTGACTACTTCATAACAACTGTAGAAGTCAAAAGAGATTGGAAATAACTGTAAACCTGAAATTTTACTACCAAAAAATATTTATTTATTTATTTCTGGAAATAAAATTCCAAATTAGGGTGAATAAATTTTCAGATAACAAAAATGAGAAAGTTGATTATTAAGAAATATGGAAAAAAAAGAAATATGGAAAAACCATACAGAATATATTTCATAAAGAAGGAAATTGATTCCAAATGGAAATTCTGAGAAACAAAAAGAAATGCTAACTTAAAAAAAAAAATACAAATATTTTGCATATTTAGGAAAACATTACAATATCTTTTGGTATAAAAACAAAGACCAGAAGTATATGTCAATATGAAATAATAAAAATTATTAGTGAAAAAATTGCAAAGTTTGTTGAAATAATTAAAGCCTTCCATTGAATATTATGTTGAAGGAAGGCAAAGATATTAAATTCAGATTTTGATAATTAAAGCATGAATGATAAAATATGTAGGGCAATTATGCAAAAAATAGAAATCTTGTGTATCACTTCCAGACTAGTAAGTAGAGAAAAATATTGGTAAATGGAAATAGTAAATCAACCCAAATGAATATGAGAAGGAAAAAAAAAAGGCAGTACACATAGAAAGCACAAAATAAGATATTAATAAATAAAAATGTTAGTAATTACAACAAATCTAAATGGCCTAAATTATTCAGTTAAAGATAAAGATGTTCAGACTTGAAAAAAAGCAGCTTTATGCTATTTAAAAGAAACATATTGAAAACATGAGTATACAAGAAGTTTGAAAGTAAAATCAGAAAAGATACATCAAACAAATCATAACCAAATAAATCTGCTTTAGCCATATTAATATTAACAAATTAAACCTTAATACTAAAACATACTAGGACAAAGTAGATCCCCATACAATGCAAGACACACGTGTGAGTAGCAATGAAGCACAGAAAGATACAAACAGAAATTGATAGGAATAAAAGGATTAATAATCGTGGAGATTTTGTTTTCTTTTTTTTTCATAGTGAAGATTTTAACACGACTTTCTCAGCAGTTAATATGTTGAGAAGATTTTCAAAAAGCAAGCATAGGAATTTTTCTTTTTACATTTAACCTAATTTTATTCATGCTTGCCTTGGAATGGGGAATGGATCATTCAGTAAAAACACAGTAAAAGCAAAATATGTCTCATCATGTACAACTTTTAAACTATAATAATGATGTACCTTAATTACATCCATGCACACAGGTATAACATTACAGGTTTTTTTTTTTTTTAAATAAACACAATTAAGACTTCTAGGAGCATTTTATAATAATATAATTCCTAATGTTTCTTTGTAGACAGATCAAGCACCTCCAAAATACAAATTCCTATACACAGTGAGCACTTTACTTAAAATGAACACATAAATAAATTAAGTACATGGACAGCCTTAGGATAAGCTGACATTATATATTCAGCCAAGTAGGCAACAAACCATACTACCAAATGGAAAAACTGTATTTGTAAATATATTTCAAAAACTAAGTTAATGTTTTATAATTAAATACAGAAAATAAACTGATTTGCTAAAATAAATAAGATGTGATGTAGTAACACTTCACCATGAAGAATGCATACCAGGGCATTTATAAATGGTGAGTGAATCTTATTAAGAATAGTTGACTACACTAAATGCTGGCCAAATAGAAGCACGTATTGTGAAGCACCATGAGTGGTGTATGTCTCACCACATACTTTTGTTACTTTGAGGTAGGTAACACGTGTGTACCAAATTTAGCATTCATTTTCAGTTGTGTTTTTAAGAAATGTGTACAGTATGAAAAACTTGAAAATACTCATGAATGGAAAATGTTTTAAGAAAAAAATAGATATTTTAACTCAATTATGTACAGTCTCACTGTGTAAATTTCCAGGCAAGATTTTTGTTTCCTGTAAAACAGATCATTGTTCCATGAGAGAATTTTTTTTTTACTTGTCTCGGTGCATTCCTTCCATCTTCTCCTGCATTGCATTATTTTGCTCTATTCTTTATTTTTGTGTGCAAATGACATGCCAGTTAAAATGAAGACCACCTCGCATGTAGGGAAAACAGTTTGGATTTTAAAAACTAAGAATAAAATCCTTTCTAAATGAGACCATCTGATTCAAGTTAAAAAATGACTTAAAACACTAGTAATAAAAAAGACGAAACACATTTCATGAAGAATACAAAAAGTCTGCTAAGTGTTTTAGTTCAGATGTTTCAGAATGCTGCTGTATGTTTTATGAGGAACCCAAGGGGAAGATTTCATAGCAGAAGGTGTTAATGTGGCCTGTATCAACTTAAGTGGTGACCCAATGGGACTGTGAAACTGCAGGATCAAGCTTCCCATCCTCTACTGTCCCAGTTTCTAGCATTTTGATATCCTCTTTGCGGCTAAAGAACTTGTCCAAGTAACTGGTGTGTTTTCCTTTTCAATTTGCTCATCCTTCCTTACCTCACAACAAAACTGATTTAAAGAAAACAGCCCCACCACCACCACCCACAAACTGACTACCCCGAGAAGGCTGGTGCAAGGCTCCTGAGCCTAATTTTCCACCCCTTTTCCTGTTTTTTTTCCTTGACTTTGATGTCAAACTTTTCCATTCCAGTTGGGACACTGAGCTATTCAAGTCATTTAATTTGTCAACAACACCAGTCGGCTCATGCTATGAACTAAGCTGAATAGTTCCTGCAATAAAGGAATCAAAGTCAGACCCTTGACTCTTTTCCCTTTCTTTTTCAGTCAGCTGCTGTGATGCTTCCTCCAGAGCTCTCTGGGCTTTAACCAACCCATTCCTTTCACATTTTGACTTGCCTCTTATCAGATTTTTCTTTGCTTTGTTCCTTCCAGTTGGAAAGATCCATGATAGGCTTGGGTTCATAGTAATGATTAACGTCACTCTCTCTCCAAACTAACATGCACACAACAGGCTTCTATGAGCATTCTCCTCACAGTGCAGATACGTTCAGTGCCGGCTGGTCCTGAGCAGCATCGCCCTAAGGTGCTGGTCGGCACTGTTCCATTTTGCTTCTTTTTCCCTGTTGCTGTCTATTTCAGCAGGAAGACCTGGCGGCTGGTGGCTAGCAGATGCCTTTTGTTAGTGACCAGGTGGCTCCAGGTCACCACAATCACAGTCAAAGCTGCCATCCATCTTACTCTGATACAACCTGGGGGATGAGAAAAAAGAAGGCAAAGGGTCACCACTGTAGGAAATGCTCTTTTACTCAACTTTGTAAAATGACACAAACTGGGCATTTAGCTACAGGCTACTACTGGTACATTAAACTTATTTATTGATAGTCACTAAGTGGAAAGATCACCCTCAATCAAAAATAGCTAACCATGTTGTAAGCAGTTCATATGTGTTGGCTCAAATTCCAGGGCCTACCACACTAGATTCTTTATATTTTTTAGGTCATTAGGTTGTATAATTTCTTGTATTTCAAGGAGCAAAGGAAGGTTCATAATATTTTTATGGAATTCTTTAGAATTTTCTGAGGGGTAAAACATGAGTAACATGTCTCTTAAAAATTATAATAAGCCTGCACTGTGTTAGTTCATTAAAGAACAAGTTTACTGGCTAAGTCTGCCTGTCAGTATCTAATGAACAAAAATCTAGCTGTACAAATAAGGAATTTGCCAAGCATGTTCTTAAATTTACAAAGAAGTGAACTTAAACAGTGAATAAACCTAGGAATGAAAACTATGAAAAGATGTTCGACTTCATTGATAATCAGAAAAATCAAATTACTTCATAAAGACAACATTTCAAATTGGAAAAACATTTTAAAGAGTCTTAACTGTTACTATCAAGTTTGGGGAGGAACGTGGAAAAAAGGAACTTTCATACAATATTTGTGGGAGTTTAAATTAGTAACAGAACATCAAAGAGCAATTCAGCATACATAAATGCATAAGTGAATAAACATCATACCTATGACTTGGCATTTTCTTCAAGGAAAACTCCCTGAAGAAATGCTTACAAATGAACATATAAATGTCTTTTTGTTTTGTAATGGCAAAATATCAAAAACAGCTTAAACCTTCAACAAAAAGAGAATGAGTTATATTCATATAGTGAACCACTTACTGTACAATAGTAAAAATGAATAGAAATGTCAGAACCACCAAATATACACTAAATTTTAAAAGCAAACTGCAGATAGAAATGCAGATGCTGACCGGTACTATCAGGTGGATAAACATGCAAAATAGTGCTACTTTAGGGGGCATACACATGTAGCAGAATTGTAAAAAACATAAATTGATAAATAACAATTCATGATAATAACCACCTTGAGGAATGAAGGAAGGGACAGGAATCAGGGTGGGGTTACGCAGTGTGCTTCAACTATATCTTTAATGTGTTATTTCTTTTAAAAAAGAAGTATAACAAATCATTAGAATCTTGTAGATTTAGGTGGTATGTATATGGAGAGCTCACATAGTGGGGAAATACAGGCCGACAGTAAAGCAAAACCTATCGACGTTAGCTGGCAGTAAGTGGTGTGGAAAACTAAAACAGAGACAGGAGGTGGGGAAGGTGGTCAGGAAACACCTCTCTGATAAGGTGGTGTCACAGCAAAGCTCTAAAGAAGTAAGGAGCGGGGTGGGCCTTAGGGATGCTAAGTGGGAGTAACTGCTGCAGATGGAGGGGCTACATCTTGAAAGCCCCAAGGGAGAGTGTGCATCTCCTGTTTCAGAGGCACCTGGGAGGCCAAAGCAGTAGCGCATTTAAGTGTATATGTCTATAAGCATGTCATGTAGCCTAGCCCCTAAATGGAAAGGCTTCCTGCTGCTGAAAGCTAGTACAGGCACATACACAGTGTTATTTGCTGAATGGGTCTGGGGGGATTGTAAGCAGGGTGGCTGCAACAGTCCTTTGTTCAAAGAGCTAATCCTTTGAAGGCAAGAAGAAACTGTACCAGGCTATGAAATAAAGCAGCTCATTCTGAACTTGAAGAAACAACTTTCAGTCACCTTCAGGTGTGGCTCAAGAACTGCTAGGACTCCAGCACATCAGCTCTTTTGCAGTGGCAAGACACCTGCACAGCAGGGGAATCCGCCTTTGTTTCCTACCTGCTTCACTCTTATTCCTGCATACTTCACATGCAGAAATATAAGACTCTAAAAAACTCAGTAAGATAACAACATTTGCTTCAATTTGAGCAAATCTTCAATTCTCAGAAATCCATGAACATTCAAAAAAAAAGTGTGAATGAGGAACTGATGACACAAATAACTCGAAGACTAAATAGATAAATGACTCTTATGGCAACAGTTTATTTCATAAAAGTTGATACTTACAATCCATGAGTTCGTTTAATAAATATGAGCATTTCTTGTGTCTACTGCACATCGAGATGAATGTTAATAGCATAATAGCTTTGTTTTACTATGACAGAGATGGTTTCTTCTGCATGTATTTCGTCTGCTTCTCAGAAATCAGAAACAAAAACAAACAAACCAAAAAAAGAGCAGAATCCTAAAAATTCTGTAGCTTAGTCTATTTGTAGTAAAACATTTAAAAGTTAAATTAATGTTTGCAAATAAACTTGAGTTTAAAAATGCTTCAGATTTTTAAAGGGCTTTAATTAATAACGTGTGCCTTCCCGCACTCCAATTTTTTCTATTTGGATATATCTTGATATTTCCTGTCCTCTACCAAATATCCTGGAAAAAAGTCAGTATTTTTCAAAGGCTGTCCAGAAATAGAATGTTTGTTCACACCTACCTCTTCCCCTAATATAGACAATCCCTTAAAGCTCAGTCAAGTTTTAAGCTTTTGATCAATGTACATTTTGATGTCAGTTTAATAGACTTGATATAAGAACAGTAAAACCTCTAAATACTCCCTTAAGCTTCTAGCTCACTGACAGAGTAATCGTATCAGAATAAATAATAGAATAAATAATACTTTACCCAAAGCAACACCACTATTATCTGAGAGAGTAACACGATAGTAGGCATTATAGCCAGATTATGAGAGAGAGGCGTCTCTACTCAAGACCACCGTCCACATCTGCGCCCTTTCAGTTTTAGTGAGACAAAGCAGCACCACAGACCAGAAACAACTGTTAAGGATGAGAATGCCCCTTCAGAAATCTCAGTGACTGGTCAGCACTCACAGGGGTGCAGAGCAGGTGAGAATTCACCTTGGGGAAGGTGGGAGCTTGTGCCTGGGCTGAGAACTGCAGGGTCCTCATTATAGATTCAGGCGATGACTATATTGAAATTCTTGAGCAGATTTTACAAAAAATATGAGACAAAGCCAAATGTAGTATCAATAAAACTGTAATTCTACCAGACCAGTGAGGACTGTACCAATGAAAAGTCATGGGGGTGGGGGGAGATCCTATTATTTACAACTGCGCCTGCCCAGTGACCTGCCCCATTGTTCTGGGAGCAGTGTTCTTCCAAGTCCCTCAGTATCCACTGCAGCAAAAGCTATGTAGCACCTTTTCATCCAGGAGCTTGTAAGTTGTAAGTGATATTATACCTCTGCATGATAAACTGGATCCAGTAAATGTTTCCTACTCTATTCAGCAAGTACTTGATAATTATATATTATGTACTTGTCAATATACTAAGCACTGGGGATAATGTGGTAAGTAAAAACTTGAGCACTGCCCTCATGGAGTTTATGGTATGGATGGAGACAAACAGTAATAAAACAACAATAGGAAACAGTGGGTACAAAGGGGACAAATGGTACCGGATAGTACAGGAAGCTATGAGACCCTAGACACTGGGGATCTAGCCTAATTAGGGAGGTCAGGATGTGTGCCTATGGAAGACATAAAAAGCCAGAGGTCTCCCATGCTCCCCCTTCGTGACCATGAAAACAGCTTCTTCCTCATCACCTCTGCCCTTTTGGCAATTATGTTACAATTGCTGACCTCTCCAATCATGTCCATCTTTCACATCCATCAGGGAGGGAGCTCTGTAGCCTGACCAGAGGATGCACGTGCAACTCAAGTGGGTCAGCAGAGTACTGGTCAGTGCATCCTCCGTCCACATCAATGACCTCTAGAAACATTCCATTTATACTATTTTCTCCACTATCTTTCATGTTTCATTTCATAAAAGCAAAGTTCAAGGCTTAGACTCAGGAAAGATCTGGGGTTCTGTATTCCTTCTGCACTTTCCAAATACCTCAAGGGAGGAAAAGGAAAACTAAGATTGGATAGCAACTAAAAAATGACCCTTCAACCATCCTTCCAATTCCTTTGCCACCAAATGTTACCCCTTCCTACCAACCTCAGTGCTGGGACTGTGTTGCTTCGTGTGAGATCTTAGGTAAGTTTTGCTTAGCTGGGTCAATGTTGTTTTGTTTTTAACAACAATTTGGTAAATAAGATGAAGTGCAGAAAATGATCTGTAAGAATGAAGTTGGCTGTCTGGTCTTCTTTCAGTGACCCACCATAGATGGAAGGTAAAGGTCTTTACGTAGCCCAGGCTGGGTACCAGCCTCCAACACTCATAAGGCAGTACCTGAAACTGCACTGGCTACCACTGTCACCTCAAGCTCTCCACGCTTCTCTAAATTGCCTCCTGCCTTCTGTCACTCAGCCTACCCCCCCGCCCCCACCAAGAGAAATGCAGGTACTCTGAGTCGAGTGTAAGTATAGAAAGTAAAGTTATAAAATGCAAAGGAGAGAAATAAAAGACAGGAGAATCACTTCACTCTGCCCCATCTCCATGTTCTATAGAAACTGGATTTTCTTTCCTTTCTTATCCAGGAACAACTCGGCCAGTGTCAGAAAAGGAGTCTGGATGTGCAAAGTTTGAGGCGAGGGCCTTAAACATAGAGGTTACCTATCTGGTTTTCCTTCCACCTCCCACTCCGCTGCTTCTCAGGCCAAATGCTGACATGGGTCATCTGGCCTGATCACACTCACTCCCAGCCTTCCCCCTCCCCCACCCCACCAGCTCATGCCTATCTTGCTCTTCTCCAGGGTCAAGTGAGGGGCAATTTGAGTTAACTGGAATTCACCCATCCTGGCATCTCCTCAGCTGACACCCAGTTGCTCTGGGAGAGAAGGGAACGGGTGAGCTTATATTCACCTGTGACTGTCTCCTAACCCTGGCCCAGGGAGCTGCTGTCACAGAAAATCACCCTTTCCAAAGATCATGTTCTCAAGCTCTCATCAGGGCTACTAAGTTTCTAGGGCAGAGAAGGCCAAGGCCACAGCTTAACTGCTTGCTCATACACGTTTTTGGCAAAGCCCTTGCTCCTAATGCAGGGCAGCCCTAAGAGTTATCAGGAGCCCCTCTCAGGATTTAGACCCCAGGGAGGCCCCAAGTACAAACCTGTGTCAGTGAATGATCTTGGGAACTGGGGCGGGAGGCTCTGCCCGCTGTCAGTAACAACTGTTAACGTCAGAGACAAACTTTCAAAGGTGGACACAGCTTCCTGCACTAGTGCCCAGTTTTATCAAAGCTCTTCTGCTCCTAACTTCTGTTCTTAAAGTGTCTGAACCTTTGCCTAAATACATTTTAACATTAAGGACTTCAACCATTTAACAAGCCATTATAAAATAAATGTCATTGTGTTTTTATTTTGATGTTCACTTCTAGTTGCTACTTACTCTAGGTGCCCATACTGGAATATCAGAACTTCACAGACAAGATAAGCTAGTCTAAGAATTTCTAAAAATTCTTCTAGTTCTAAAAGCCTGTGATCTATGATAGCACAGTACAAGTCTTTTACTTCACCGTTCATTTTTTTTTCCTACTTATTATGGTGGTATGCCCAGAATGGGGGAAATGTGCTTGAAATTTCTATACACTAAACATCAAACAAACACAATCCCTCCTACAAATTTATGGCTGGAAAATTTTAAATAATTATAATAACCTTCTCCTATCTTCCTCCTGCCTGAGCCCCCATTTCTAAAACTCCTCTCCTAACCAATGGTAGGGAAACACTGGAACAAATTCATAAGCAGGAGACATGTGGGCAGACTTCTTCTTCAAGTGTGTTTGGAAATCTAAAGATTCCAGCCAAACAAAAATGAATATAAATTTCTGTAGCAGTCAGGACAGTCTAGACAGTGTTCGAGTAACAAATAATCCCCAAACATCAGTGGCCTAAATAACTTTTAAATTCTTTTCATGCAAGAAATTCAACAGAGCTGTAACACAAACTCTTTGAGTAGCTACCATCCCTTTCATTGCCAGAAGGAAAGATGTGGTAATACCTCACTAGTGCCTAAGGTTCTGTCCAAAAATGATGCGCTTCACTTCTATTCACATTTTATTGATGAAAGCAGGTCACATGGTCCCATCTACTTCAAGGCAGTAGGGAAATGAAATCCCAAAATGGCCCAGAAGCATAGAGAACCAGAATGTTTTGAACAGCTTTGACTAAAACAGCTTCAGTTCTTCCATCCACCCATTACACTTTCATTCAACAAAACCCTGAGTATTTACCAGATGCCAGGCATTGTTGAGGGTCTGAAGAGGGCCAAACTGTGCAAGACCACACAGAACATTTCTGGACCCTCATCAAATGCAGACAACCACATGCTTGATTAGAGAGTGCCCAATTTTTTAAAAAAGATGGAAAGGAATATATGTGTGTATATGTATGACTGAAACATGCTGTACACCAGAAATTGACACAGCACTGTAAACTGACTATACTTCAATAAAACTTAGAAATTAAAAAAATAATAATTCAGAATGGCATAGAACTTATCTGGAATATCCTTTCTCCTCTCTCTTTTTGCTTCCCATTTTCTCCAGACTTGCACAAAGCTTGCAAGATAAAAATTAGTGTTAAGTTTCCTATCGGATTCACACTACAGTTTGTCACTGTTGAAAAATTCCTGCCTGATTTCACTAAAAGCATATTAAAGAAAAACAAGCAGGCATGAACTATAGAGATTTGAAGTCTAGTCCAGGATCTGTGGCTAAATTAGCTGTACAATCAAAGCATCTCACATTGCTACATCTCAGTTCCTCATTAGTTAAATGATGTAGCTAAATTACATGGTTTCCATGGTCTCTTGTATGTTTAATAAAAGGCTCAGGATTTCCACTTCTGACTGGAATGCATAAAGTGGCAAGACACCATTACTCTCAACCCTATAAACCATGATAAACTGAGTAAGTCACAAAGTTGCAGTTTTTAAAATGCCCTTCAGAAAGCTGATGATGCAAAGAACTCTAAATGAATTCCAGAAATTGTAAAGCCCTTCATAAGACAAGAGACCATGGTTATTCTTATTCCTGGCAAAGTGGTAAGAGAACAAGAAATGTTCCACTAACAGAATTAAGAAGAACCAAACAAATGTATAAACAAACTTGAATGACAGCATGTGGATTCAGGTAACAGACTAGGACTCGGAGGAAGTCCAGGTACAAGCCCCACCTGCCAGCTCTTCCCCGCGGGTCTTCACTGACTGCGCAAGTCTGTGGGCAAGGCAGGAGAGCCGAGAGAAACTCTCATGAACCAAATGGGCACACATCACTGTGGCCAAGACAGCTGTCCTCTGAGGCTGGAGGACAAGACAGGGGTTACGAGATAACCCCCTCAAGGCACTCTGAGTAAGGCAGATGATGTTCTTCCTAAGAAAATGGGCAAAAACATGAGGTAAAGAAAACCTGAGGTGGTACTGGAAAGCAAAGAAAACATCTACGCAATCCAAAGAGCTGGCAGCTAGGCTGCAAAGCAGAGACCAAGGTGCAGAAAGCAGACAGAGCAGAGTATGTGGTGGGATAACAGACAAAGCTTTCCAAAGCTGATCAAAAACCTCAACTCACAGACACAGAAGCTCAATGAGCTCACAGGCAGGATAAATACAAAGTAACCCATAGCTGGGTTCATCATAGTTAAACTGCTGAAAATGGCAGGGGTGGGGGCGGGGAGAGCAACTCTTAAAAGCAACCATGGAAAAGAGAAAAAGTATCTACTAGGGAAAACCAATAGGAACCATGGCTGTCTTACCACTGGAAACAATGAAAGCCAGAAGAGAACACCAGCTTTAAAGTGCCCAGAGAAAAACTATCAGCCCGGAACTCTACATCTAGGAAAATCCATTTCAAAACTGAAGATGAAGTAAAAGTATTTTCAAAGAGACAAAAGCAAAAAGAATTTGTCTCCAGCAGACTTTTACTACAAGAAATGCCAGAAGATGTTCATCAGGGTGAAGAAAAAGAAAAAAAAAAACAACAGATGGAACCCCAGATCTGCAGAAAGAATAAGTAACTGGAAAATATAAGAAGCCTAAAACAACAAAAAAACCAATGCACATGTTTAAATGTCTCTAAGAGACGAGACTACTGATTGCTTAAAGCAAAAAATTAATGGATTGTGGGGTTTACAGCACATGCAAGAGTAACATCCAAGGGCACAAAGTGCTAGGAGGTAAACTGAACCATGCGACTGCAAGGTTTGCAGTGTTAGTGAAGTGGTTTATATTATTCAAATCAGATTGTGATAAATAATTAAAGGCTCATGGGTCATCTTTAAACACTTTTTCCTTTTTTGGTCACTATGTTTACTAATAGCACGTCCATCAATGGGGAGTAAAGGGAAGGAAAAAGAGAAAACTAAATAATCATCAATTTTAAGCAACGGTTTATTTCACTAAGCAGTTTCTGTGTGCGCTTACATCAGTCATTACACAAACTAACACATTTTATTTAAATACCACAGGTTCATTGACACTTCCCAAGAAAATAGAAAAAAACCATGTTAAGATAAACACACATTTTTAACTGAAATCATTTTGAAGTGCTCTACTTTCTATTTTGAAAGTAAACAGTTTTAGGATATTAAAAAGCTATCTTACGGAATAAGGCTTGAAAGTTCTAATTTGAAGACAGAAATAACATATCTGGTACACATTTAGCCTACATCATCAGCTATTATAAAAGTAACTAATGAAAAAATTGTTTCTATTATAAAGGAAGTCACAGCACTGAACACGAGAATAGGGCTTTTTAATATTTGAATTTTAACAGAAGGAACAATGGCAAGCTTGACTGAGGCTGTGCTCTGTGGGAAGCATGCTACTCTTACATTTAATCCTCCCAACAGCAGTGCAAAATGGGTCTGAAGATCTTCAGAGAACTTAAATAATGCATTCAAAATCACACGTCAGTGAGAGCCAGGATTTGAACCTCAAGTCTGTAAACCAAAGCCCACGATCATTTCTCAAATAATAACGCTAACTGACCGACAAGTACATTACACATTCCCTCCCAGCCCTTTGATAGCAGAGCACATTTCTTGCAAAGATGTTCTTCTGCATAACCAAAATACAACAAACAAAATTAGGAAATTAACACTCATGCTCAGATCCTATTTAAGTTTTTACAATGGTATCAATAATATACTTGTGAGCCAAAATCCCAAAATCACGTGTCACGATGACCACAATGCAATCTTTAATGCACTTTTCCCTTTTAGAAGTTTAAGGGAATCAATCAAACATTTTGCACAGTGCACAAAACTTGACTTGAGCACTTGGTATGTGTCAGGCACTGTTTGACAGTACAGTGGAGGTAAGACAGTTAAAGTTCCGCTTCCAGTGACTTTACATTCTAGTAAGAAAAGACTAACAAGTAAACTAGTAGCATAACTTTCAGGTTTGGCCAAGTGCTATGACTGGGTGGCTTGGAAATGGCCATCTAGGGAGCTGAAATCTGAATGATTAGAAGAAACCAGCATTGTTAAGAGCTGGGATAGGAGCGTTCCAAACAGAGGGAAAAGCAGATACAACCTCGAGCAGGACAAAGCTTATGTTTTGGAGGAAAAGGAGAGATGCCGGTATAACGAGAGCATCCTGAGCAAAGGGAGCAGAGGCTGATGTGGGGATGAGACTGGACAGATAGAAACAAACAAACACATGAGTTGTGACTGAATCTTATAACTAAGGGCAAAGGAAAGCTATTGAAGGATTTTAAGCAGACAAGTGTCGTGGTTTCATTTACATTTTGAAAAGATGATTCTGGCTACTGGGAGGAGAGTGGACTGAAGAAGATGGTCAAGTGAAAGCAGAGACCAATTAAAAGCTGTTTCACCAGGCCACGTGAGATGACGGTGACTGAGACCAGGCTGGTAGAAATGAAGGTGTAAAACGGGACAAATCCAAATGATACATTGGAGACCAAGAGAACGTGGTGACGGATTAGATATGGTGGATAAGGGGAAAACAGGTTTTAAGGCTAACTCCTAGGTGCCAGTTACTCAGAGGGGGGAGACTGGGAGAAGAATAATATGGGAGAAAGAATTCTATTTTGGACATACTAAGTCTATTTAGGAGAGAAATCTAATTCAGAAACATAAATTTGAGAATTAGTCACATGTAGACAGTATTTAAAACAGTAAATTGAACGGGACCACATACAGAAAGACAGAAAGAGAAGAGGGGGAAAGTGTCCAGGGCTAACCTCTGGGATGTGCCAATGCTTAGAGGCAGGTCGAGGAAATCATGTATATAGTAAATGCCGGGATTTGGACTCCGGCCAGTCTGACTTACGCTAGGGTTAGAATGTCCCACTGCATAAGCTGGGTGGTTAAGAACCATTCAATGTTTCTGCACCTGGAAATGACATAACAAATGGCAGCTCAATCTGGCAGCTGTCACCAAGTGCCAAAAAGCCTGGAAGTACTGGGTCAGAGGAGAAAACTCTCAATGCTATCCACACGATAATTAAGGAGGACTTACTTAACAGGCATTTTTATTTTTTTAAAGTCCAAGTGAAAATATCTTTATTGAGACAAATGGGAAAATTTATATTCTTATAACCTAGATTATCTTCGATATTGAACACAGGAGTATCAACCAGAAAATTGGCACTGCTTTATAATAATTACTAAAGTAGTATCTGGGCATACTAGGAAAGTAGGTAGTTAACAAACATACCATCTTAACAATTTGTAAATGGAGAAGGAAATTATTAAATTATGCCTTATCAGTTATAAATTAAGGCATAGATTTTAAACGTAGTGTAGGCAAAGATCATCTAAATCTGTGCTGTCCAGTATAGTAGCCACTAACTTTATGCAGCTCTTTAAGTACACATTAAAATTAAATTAAGTCAAAAAGTCAGTTCTGCAGGAGCATTAGCCACCTATCAAATGCTCAGTAGTTACATGTGGCTAGTGGTGATCTCATTGGACAGCACAGAACAGAACACTTCTATCATCACAGAAAGTTCAATTGGACAGCATTAGATCCTCAATTTTTCTTTTAGCTTTTTTCAAGGGGGCCAATGGAAAGTGCAACTCAGAAGACCTCAGTTTTCCAGATCAGTCACTAACCGGCTGAGCAACTGTGCAAGCATCACTCAGCAGTGCTTCTAGAAATGAATGTGCATTTGAATCACCCAAGAATCTAGTTAAAATGTAGGTTCTAACTCAGTTAAGTCTTGAGATGGGGTTAAGATTCTGTACTTCGAACAAATTCTCAGGTGCTGCTAATACTGCTGGTCCAGAAATCATACTGTTAGTATCAAGGTGTTAGATCGCTCTAGGCCTCAGTTTCCTGAGCTGTCAAATGATGTACCTAGGGCAAGATAATGTCCTGAATCCTCATTGAACACTAACATTTTATAGTTTTATGGTGGTACAGAATTAAATGCACACAGATTTCTCACGTTCTGCAGAGGCAGTTTCTTCCCTGAAGTAAACGTTAGGATTCTAACAAACAATTTCTGTGATACCATTTATTTTCCCACGAAAAGACATATCAAATTTAAATGCAAATCAATGGGAAAATGTAATTCGCTATATAAACATTCAACCTCTGTACTTTTCAGAAAAGGATTTAAAAGGCTGACAGGTACGTGAGACAAAGGGGTGCATTATATTTTCCAAATATGCAGTTCATGGAAGAAAAAAAAACAATGGTAGACAAGCCCACACCACTGTTAACTTTTTAAATGCATCAGCTCCACAGGAAAAGCAACTCCCAGGAAAACATCACCAGCGATAGTAACATTATTGTTTTTGTAAAGTCTCAGTCAGGGCTCTGAGCAATGAAACCAACCAAAACCCCCTCCCCCCTAGCAGGCCTCAGGGTGACATTAACAACCCAGCAAAAAAGGCTGAAGGAGCCCACAATGCTACAAAGAACTACAAAGTTCAAGAGGGCAAGGTAAAAACGGAACGGGATAACAGTTGTGAGGCTCAGGGTTTCATAAGGAAAAACCTCATAGAAAAGACAGGCTAAGATGTCCACATTGTTCACAAATTCTGAATTAAGCATGACAGCTAATTACCTATATTCTTATAAAACAAAAAACTGGAAATACATGTTCAACCTGAAAATGATAGGATGCTTTGAAACTCTACAATCCTTTTATATTTTTTATTTCCTTTAGTAGAAAGTAAATTTTAAAGTTTGAATTAAATGTCATTAAAGTTCCTTTATAGAAGTCAGGTAATATTCTTCCAAAATCTCTCTAAAGATTTAATTTACATTAATACACTTTAATGCCCACAAAACTCTTCAAAGAAATCATTTTGAGAAGATAAGCATACAAATAAAAACGTGGGAGTGGGAAGGTTTTTCTTCTTACTTTTAAAACAAACTGCTATTCTCAATCTTTTTTTCCCTCCGTAATTTTATTTTATGCCAACCTGATAAACAATGGCTTTCTACAACCAGTCAAAATTTTACTACCAAATTTCAACATAAGTCCTAAATTTGGAACTGTACATCCAGCTTATCTCAGAAAAAGATTGATGAAAAATCCTGCCTATAACAATACCTATTTCAAACTGTCTTTATCAAAACAGCAAATTCCTACAGATCAGGAGAAAGCACGATGTATAATTCCATCAGAATGAAATACTCTTGGGTTCCGAGCTGTATCTGATTAAATATTTCTGTGCTTTTGCAACTTATTTAAACTAATTTCTAGACATTATAAAGATAACTTTCACATTACCAATGAAAAAAAAATTTAATTTCTATCCACACCATTAAAGTACTGTTCTTTGTAGGTAATTGATAAGAAACCTCTCTCAGTAATAATCAAGAAGCTGTTAGTATCAATTAAAAAAATTTTTTTAGTGTCAAATATTTAATTGCAGCAACAGGCCAGACATTAATTCTACCTTTCCTCCCAACAAATGTTACAAAATTCCACCTGCAGGATATGTGATATCCTTTTAAAATGCAATTTAAGAAGCCATTATTTTTTTAGAAAAACTGTGGCTCCTCTATGAGAGAGAATTATAATGTAGACAGCAGCATTTTAGCCTTCCATTTTAAAAAATACAGTGTATAAAATAAGGGCCACGTAGCAGTCGGTGGGCAGGATGAGTCATCACCCAACTCAAAACGTGCAGTGCTGTAAGCTTCCTCCTGCCCGACCCCACCCCCTTCAGCAATGTACCCTGAGTCAGCAAACCTGACTATTTTGTCAGTTGTGAATTCTCACGATGCTTAAATGAGCTTATGCAAAATGCTGCAACACTTTTAGCACCAACACTTGTCATCAGAACATATGCTTTTCTATTGCAAAGTTAACTGATCTTCAAATCAATCTTCTCTGGATTCATTCTTAATCACAGAAAGGTAGCAAACACTTTTGGTCCCCTTTTGCAAATAACAACTGCAAAATATGCTCAAATATAAAGGTTTTTATAAACCGTCCTCCACTTGCCAGAGCTTTTTTCTGAATGGTAATACTCAGGTGATTAAAACATGTCCTGCTCAAATCTAGCATATTTCCTAGATGACTACAATTACTGAATTTAGGACACCAACAAGCAATTTTACAAGTTTCACAAGGCAATTCTAATTAAGTGATGTAGAATGTACATGTGAAAGGACCATATGCTCCTTGGCACACGGCAAGCACTTCATAAACATGTTTGAACAATTACTCTTTAAAGAAATGTAAAGTTTCTCCCGCCCAACTAGAAATTATATTTCAAACATTAAAATCTGACATTTCTAAGAAACTCTAGATGCAGTTCCCGTTCAGGGCCCAGCCCTGTTTGGACTCTACATTCTTCTAGTCTGATTACTCTTTCCATCTCAGTTTCCCAATGTTGAAAAGAGAGGATATGTCCAATTAGAACTTTAAAAAATAACAAGGCTAGAAGAAGAATCAAGCAATCAGAAAACCACTGAAGCTGTTTTCACTCCATTTTGTCTCCTGTTCATTTTTCTTGCTCTCAACAAATCATCTTGTATCCATTAAAAAAAAAAAGTTAATACGAAGATTGAGTTTTAGCATTTCTTGCATTGAAGGAAAAAACATGAATTTCGCTGCAAATGCAGCAGGCTTCTAATCCCACCTCACCAGCTTCCCTTTCCTGGACATTTTCCAATGAGCGAGCAAAAGAAAAAATAACAGGAAAGGAAGGAATCAGAAAGATCCTGCTTCACAGCGCCCCCACACAACACCGGAGCCAATCGAGTCTCACTAAGCCAGGGAACGAAAGGCGGCCGAGGCACCTTTCCTTTTCAAGGCGCCTCACCAAGTCAGGGGAAAATTCCCAGCGAAGCTGGGGCGCCCCCTGTTAGTGAACTGACAAAACAGGTTTTCGTTTGGGGGCTTTCACAGACCCCTGCCAAAGTCCCAGATGCAGCTCAAGCAAGGCTGCAGTAGAAGCGGGAAGGAAGTGAGGAATTCCGATTCGGACCAGTTTTCTGTACCTGATTCATGGCTAGACTCAGCCCGGGCGGAGGACCTCAGGGCTCTGAGCGGAGCCGGGGGAGCCGGAGACCCTGCCCGGCCGGAGTCGGCGGAGGCCGTGTCACCCGAGTGGGATGGGGGAGGAGACGTGGGAGCATTTGGAAAGGCAGCGTGCCAGGAAGGCGAGGCTCCGCGCCACCCCGGGCTCCCCGGCCGGGCCCGCCCTCCCGGCCACAGCCCCGCGTGCTCCGGCCCGGCCGGGATCCGAACCCGCAGAGCCGGGCGCAGGCGGCCTGCGAGGGGCGCGCCGGGTGGGAGGGGGCGTCCCGGGTCGGAGAGGCGCGCCGCCCGCTCCGCCGGCCCCATGTGGAGACCCCGGCCCTCCGGCCCGCGCGGGGACGCGCCGGCCAGGGCGCATAGGAATTCTAATTACAGTTAACAAGCTTAATTTATTATGAAACACTGCATAGAACAATTGAAGAATATATGTTCTTCTGAGGTCTGCGTGGAACAATTTTCAATTGTTCATCTAACGATGCCTATGGTTACATAAAGCCTTTTATATGGACGTTCCTATCATCATTATTCATAATAGCTTAAAACTCGATACACTCCAAATGTCATCTACAGGTAAAAGGACAAGAAAAGTGGTATATTCATACCATGGAATACTATTTAACAGTAAAAAACAGCAAATTATGGATACATGCATTAAAGAGATAAATCTGAGAAATGATATGCTGCTGAACAAAGCCATTCACAGAAGTCTGTATGTTGTATGATCACATTCACATAAAAGTTTTAGAAGAGACAAGACCATGTAGTACGAAAACAGATCAGTGGTTGCCTGACGCTGGGGGCAGGAGAAAGGACTGGCTGCAAATACACAGCGGGGAACATTTACGTGAGAAAGGACAGTCCGAAAAGGTGACATATTGTATGATTCTAACAACATGGTATTTCGGAAAAGGAAAGGGTGTGGTGACTGTGAGATCACTGTTACCAGGAACCGAGGGGCATGGAGGAGGGATGGACAGGGGAAGCACACGCAGGGCGTTTTAGGATAGGGGAACTATTCCTCATGAGATTGTTATGGGGATACGTGACATTATGCATTTTTCAAAATCCACAGAATTGTATAACACAGATTGAACCTTAATGTATACTATGGATTTCAGTAAGTAATAATGTACTGATGTTGGTTCATTAATTGTAGCAAATGCAAGATAGGATAATAAGGGAAGTTGAGTGCAGGGTAAGGTGTTCAGTTTATGGGGGCTGAGTATATGGAACTCTGTACTAACTGCTCAGTTTTTCTGCAAATCTGAAACTGTACTAAAAAATAAATGCCCTAATTGTCCTCAGGTTTTTAATTTTCTAATAACAACTAGAAAATAAAAGATAATTTCAGATCTATCAGGCATCTTTATTCTCCCATGTCCAAAGAATAAACATACATATTTCCTTTCCACTACCACCAAGTCTGTCTTCTTTTCCTTCATAGCCAATATTCTTAAAATAATTGACTATATTCAGTGTTCCTATTTCCTTCTCTCTATGCCCTCTGATTCCACATGTTATTCTCAAAGAAGCCAACAATCTCTTTCCAATGGATATTTTTGAATGATAATCTCATTTTAACTTTTATGCAGCATTTTGAGTTTTCCCCAGTACTTTGAGGGATAACTAAAATAGAATAAAATGCCTAAAATGCAAATCCCTACCAATAGCATTTTAATTTTGTAGTCATGTAATCACAACTGTCCTAGTCAAGGTTTAGAACCTTTCCACCTCACCAGAATGCTGCTTCTTGTCCTTTTCCAACTAGCCTCTTTTCCCAGAAGTCTGATTTCTATCACCATCAGTTTTGTCTGTTCTAGAACTTCATATAAATGGAGTCATATTGTATGTATTCTTTCATGTCTAGCTTCTTCCACACAACTATCACTTCTAAAGAGTCACTAATATGTTGGAAACTATTTGTAGTTTATTCCTTTTCACTATTTAGTAGTGTTCCATTGCTGCAATTTGTGTACCTGTTTTCCCGTTGATGAATATTTGGGTTGTTTCCAGTCTTTCATGAACAAAACTGCCTTAAGCATTCTAGTACAAACCTTTTTGTGACCATACACACTCAGTTTGGGGGGGGTGTGTGTTTTGGGGTGGCTGTACTATTTTACACAGGCCCAGCAATATATGAGGTATCCTCACCAACACTTGATTTTGTAAATCTTTTATTTTTAATAAAACATGTTTTTTTTAATATATAGGGGTCTGTCATTATGGTTTCAATTTTTATTTTCCTGATGGTGATCTATGCACCTTCTGTACTTTTATTGACTTGACCAATTCGTTTCTGTTGCAAAATGCAGATTCACCTACATTATGTATTTAATTGGGTTTTTAATCTTTTTATTATCACTTAAGAATGAATTACTATTCATTACAAATGAGTTATTTATTTACTCCATATATGAGTACTTTGTGAGAAAATATTGTAAATATTTTCTCCAAGTCTGTGGCTTATTTATTTAATTAATTATGCCTAATGATTAAAACATTTAGTTTTGCTAAAATCAATTTACCATTAACATTTTTATTTTTTGGGTTAGTGCTTTTTGTTTCCTGTCTAAATAATCCTTGCTTTCCCTGGAGTCATAACTTTTTGCCTTTATGTTTTCTTCTAGTGATTTGGCATTCATATTTGGATCTATTATAGGTCTCAAATTAATTTTCATACATGGTGTGAAGTACCTATAAAAGTTTTGGGTTTTATGGATATTCAGTTGCCCCAACACCAATTTTGGTAAGAATTTTTCTTTCCCTATTAAATTATATTGGCACTTTTGCAAAAAATATTAAGTGACTGTGTGCATGTAGATTTACACCATATTTTGTTCTATTGATCTATTTGTTTATCCTTAGGCCAATATAACACTGTCTTAATTATTCTAACATTGGAATAAGTTTCTAAATCTGGCTCTGTAAACTCTCCAATTTTCTTTCTTTATTCCTGGTACTACTCGCTGACTTGAACTCTACTTTAATACTAACATAGCTAAAGTGATGTTTTTTATGATTGTTTTTTCAATCCTTTTATTTCCAACTTCTCTGCATCCTTATTTTTAATGGTTTAATATCAGACTGGATTATAAAACAAGACCCAATTATCAGTTGTCTTGTTGGGTCTAATATTTAAGCCCAAGCTGACATTTGCTGCATTTTAAGTGGAATTTTTATTCTATCAATATTTATATGATTATTGATACGGCTGACTCATGTCTTACAACTTATTTTTGTTTGTCCTCTCTCTCTTTCCTTTGCTCCACATTTCATGGCTTCTTATGTATTATTTTTGTAGTATTCCATTGTATCTATTCTATCGGCCTTTTCATCGTGTGTTACTTTTTACTAGTGACTTACAGATTACCATATCCATCCTTAATTCACAGTGTACCTTGAATCAGTACTGTACCGCTTCACAAACAGGAGTCAATAACAAATCCCTGACTGGGTTGCTGTGATGATTAAATACGATATGTAAAAGCTGTTGGTGCACCGTCTGCACAGAAGTCGTCCCTTTTTCTCTGTGCGGAGGACTAGCTTCACTTCAGCTGCAGTCGACGAGTTGTCTTGGGATCAGCCTGTGCTCACAAAATCTGTTTGAAAGAGAACATCAAAAAGAAAAGGTTTGAATTTGGAAATTAACAGACCTGGGTTCAAATGCTAGTTCTGACATTCTCGAACTGGCCCTGAACAAATCACTAATCCCAGGGTATTTACCTGTAAAAGGAGGGTAACACAACCCTCAATTCTAGGCTTTTCTGGAGAGTAAAATTTATATACATACAATTATGCATGTATGTCTGTATGTGTGTGTACTTATATGCACACAGAAACGTACACATGTATATAAAGTGCTTAATAAGTATGAATTATCATTACCATTGCTATGAGTGCACCCTCAGGAACTACTCCATTTGGATATTTCTTTATGTCACCAGTGTGCAGGGCTTATTTTGATGACATTATTGACTGGAATGACAACCCTTGAGAACAACTTTCTAAAAGACACAAATTGGACAGACTGTCCTTTCTTATTTAGTCAGTCCTAAACCACATCCCCTCTGAGGGATGCCACCCCCCCCGCTTCTCCTTTTATCCCCCCAAGAAGCAGCATGGTGGGGAGCACAGTGCAGAAGTCCTTTGTCTCAGGCTGCCCCTCCTCTACTGCGCGGCCATGGACAGGTCAGCAGAGGGAGCTCGCAGGCTGGGACCACTCCTTTCTCCTGCCTGTTCTGTCCTCCTGAGGAACTCCTCTCCAGTACCGGTTGTCTCCTTTCATTTTTGGAGCCACTTTTTGGAGAACAGGAAAGAGACAAGGCCAGCCCTTGCTGCAGACAGAGAAAGTACTATATTCATGTTGCAGAGGAGGAGGCTCCAAAGTCACATGTCCCACCTTTGTACCCTGCCATGAAGTGGCTCTGAAGGCAGGTAGGCATATGCATTCATATGTCAAGCACCTGGGGAAAGTAAATAAACACAGTACACACTATAGAAAATTGGTCTGATTTACAGCAGCCTTGGATATCCACTTGCCTGAAAATATCACCTTTACCAGAACTAAATGCTGCCTAAAATTCCACCCTTAGAGAGTCAATCCTTTGGCTAAAATGGAGAGCATGCAAGTTCCCTGATAGGATGCAGAGGGGGAAGAAATAGCATATTACTATTAGTATTCACTCATATTCTAAGCAATTAGTTATTTTAAACCTTCTTTGAGTTTCCAAATAAACCTCAAACTCAGACCATTGATTTCAAAATTACAGGTTTGGGGGAGAAAGGCAATGTAACAAGAATATCACAACGGTGAGACCTTTGACATCTGTCAGATGAGACAGACTGCTAAAGGAAAAATGCCAGGCATCTGTCAGCTATATTTACAAAACTGGCCCCAGAGGGAAGGGAAAGTGAAGAGGATATGCTGCAAGAGTTTGTAATCACTAGAACATTGGAGGGGAGCTGGGGGACCAGGAAAGGAAAACTGTGAGAGGGTAAACTGGAGCCTTCTGGCCACTGTGGGATGATGGTACCACCCACCCTCCCTCTGAGCTTTGACCTTCCCAGAACCCTGTAATTTATACCATTTTAACAACAGTACCACATTTATATACCTCCCTCCAAGATGCAGGCTCCAAGGCAAATTCCAAGAACAGGGCAGTCATCAAAATGCATTCCAGGTGTCCACACGCAACTCTCTCTGATCAGAAGAACTCAGAGGGCAATTTACACCAGTAACAGCAGGAAGGAAGAAAGACATTCTAGACATTCTAGAAGTACTCCCTCCTCAAGTCACTCACTGCATTCCTTAGGGAAAAACATGAACAGAATGCCAGATCCACCGTTGATGATAAGAAGTGGGGTCTCCAATGGGCTAAAATTACGTCCTTCAATCTGTGAACCTTCTCTCGGAGAGCTTTGTGGGTGGCGTCCTATTCCTTGAGGCGACAGATTATTATGCTATGTTATTAGATTAGCATTTAGACCACTAATGTCGGTATATGGACATCTCTCACCTCTCTGAGTCAAACAACAGCTCTAAAGTCCCTTTCAGTCTCACAGTTTTTAACCCACCTGAGACTATTAACTCTTAGGAGTCCCCAGGCAAAACACATGCCCTATCCTCAGAACACAGATAACCTGCCCCAGCCCTCCACCAGGGGTCTTCCTTCTCTATTTTCTTTAGATTAATCTGTATTTGTATTTATAGCTATATTCATATGTATGGAGATATATAAATAAATATATATATATATAAATATTTATATAAATAAATAAATAAATATAAAACTACATTCACATTTATACCTACATATAAATTCTTATTCCTATTTTCACGCTCACACCAGAATCATCAATTTACTTGCAGGGCCCATTTAACTCAGTATCTTTTTCTCTTCCCTGTTCCCAACATTTTGTCCTTTCCTTAAAGGCAGGACAGTCTCTGCCCAAGGCTTAAACTGATAATTTTCTCTTTAGCAGAGGAAACTGGAGAGTCAGTTGCCTCACATGAGGTTAGCTGTTAAAGGGTTAGAAGTCCCCTTTTGATCGCAGGAGCTGATATCTTGCCACCTGCCACCTCCTGGGGACCACTAGATTAAAGTTTCGTTGGTAACTACTGTAGGGGCAACAGGATTTCATGGGAGATGAAATTATTTACCTGGGATACATCAATACCCTTGTCAATAGGGCTTCATATAAATTCAACAAAGCAAAGTTGACTTTTTCTTTCTGTTTCCTTTTCAAATCTTCTGTGCTCACAGCCAGCTTGACTTTGATAAAGATATAGAGGTGTGTGTATGAATGTGTGCCTGTGTGTGTGACTGTGTGAGAGTGTGTGCCTGTGTATGTGTGTGTGAATGTGAGTGTGTAATTGTGTATGAGGGCAGAATACAGTGTCTGCTGTGTGTTTCTGAAAGTGTGAGTAGATTTTTCTGGCCCAGAAATACATCTCAAATGTGCTGTTGCTGGTGTGGGAAGCCTTGGCTCCAGCCAGTGAATGAGGAGGAGGAGGAGGACGAGGAGGAGGTGGCAGCAGGGAGCAAGCGAGTGCCCAGGGTGAATCAATGGAAACCCCCTCACGAAGCCGGGAAAACACTTCAGCCAGGGCCAAGTAGCATTGGTTATTTTCCTTCACTTCCCTCACTGCTGTGAATTTATTTTTTTTTTTCCATCTCCGACCCCGACACCCCAGAGTGAGGGCTGGAGGGAGGGAGGAGGACGGGAAAAAGGAATCAACACATCGGAGAAGTCCCTTCCAAGACCCACCCCTTCCCCTCCCCACATCGTGCTGCTTGGTGGCTGTGGTTTGACTCCCATCCCTGCTTCCAGCTGAGGTGGTCCTGGCTGTCACCCTGAAATGAACCCCCAGCTCTCCTCCATCTGCCACGGACACCCTTAAGGCACCCTCGACCTCCGGCACCACCCCGTCCCGTGGGCACAATGCCCCGTCCCCGCCTCTGGACACCTCCTCCCCCAGCACCCCCTCAGACCCTGTCACCACAGATCCTGCTGCCCTCTCCACCTCTGAGAGCATGAGGGCCTCAGAGCCGGGGGCCAGCCCCTGGAGGCAGGTTGTGGCCTCATCCCACCAAAGGAGAAAGGGGGTGCCAAGAAGAGCCTGGCTGTGGGGGCTTCCCATCAAAGGACCTGAGGGTGGAAGAGGACAAGGAGCAGGAGGAAGGAGGAGGGCTCCCTCCTGTGGACCTCAGCGACCACTTATTCTTCACAGCTGGAGGTGAGGCCTGCCTGGAGGCCAAGCCGTCCCTGCCAGATGGCAGTGAACTCCTGTTACCAAAGGGCTTCCCCTGGGGTGAGGCAGGCATCAAGGAAGAGCCTAGCACCCCTCCTTCCCACCCACCCCCTGCACACCTCACTACCCTTCACATCCAGCATGGCTTTGACCCAATCCAAGGCTTTAGCTCTTCTGACCAAATTCTGTCCCACGATACCTCATCACCATCTCCAGCCACCTGTAAGGGAAGGGATGGAGCCTTCTGGAGCTACCAGCTGGTCCCATACCCACCTGGAGATCCCAAAGATGGCCCCATGGGGAGCAGGGGAGGAGACCCCAGGGTGCTCTTCTGGCTCTCCTCCTGTGCCACCTGGGTTTCAGGCGGCCCCAGGCCTTTGTGGGCCACACACAGTCTCATGGGGTGACACTAACCCCCGCTCAACACCAGGGCCTGCTGGGCAACCCAGCCGTATTCCGGGATGGGGTGAGGGCTACGTGGCCCTCCTAAGCTTTCTGGAACCAAGATCGCCTGCTCGTCCCCCTTTAGAAATACCTCTTAACGACAGCAGCCCTGGGAACATGGAGGTGAATGCAGCCCAGACCAAGGATGGTCCCCCTGAGGCCCTGTGGAAGAAGTCCTGGCCCTCAGCCCATCCTCCGCTCCAACCACCCCAGCCACCTGGGACCCCAGCCCAACCCAAGGCAAAGAATTGCCTACGGCAGCAGGCGAGGCAGGGCCAGACTTGTTCCCCCAGGGGCAAGAAGAGGATGGGGGCTCTGCCCCCACTCAACCAAAGCTCACTCACTTCCAAGGAAGGGGGCACTCTCCCTGCCCCTGTGGGCTCCCCCGAAGACCCTGGTGACCCACCCCAGCCCTCTCGCCTAGCCGACCACGATACCCCTGCCCTAACAACCTTCCAGGGCCTCAGTCTGTCCAGCCACGTCCTTGCTACGCTCGTGCAACTCCTGCAAGATGCTCAAGTGTCCCAAGTGCAACTGGCACCACAAGTCCAGCAGACCCTGGAAGTGCCCATGCGGGAGAAGCAGCCTGAGGGCAGCAGACCCCAGCTGCTGCAGCGCTGCCCCCCCACCTCCGCCGCGCCCAGGGAGGGAGCTGCCACCACGGCTACATGCCCCGCCGCTGAGGCGTCTGCAGCTACTCCACCTCCACCAAGGGCAGCCTCACATCCACACGCAGTCCGACTAGCGCCTGGCCCACCTGCAGGGCTTCCAGGGGGGCCTGGGGGGGCAGGAGAGCCCCCCAGAGGCAGTGCTCCCACCCTCCTCAGGACCAGGAGCCCAAAACCAAATACTCCTGGCAGTGCCAGGTGTGCAGCTATGACACCGACTCCCGCAACCTGCGCACCCACATGACCTCAGAGAAGCACATGCGGAACGTCCTCATGCCGCACCAGGGGCTGCCGCTGGGACTGCTGCCCGGGCTGGCGGGGCCAGGCCCCCGCCCCAGGCCGGGGCTGCGCCCACCCCCCTACCCCGGAACTCTTCCAGTATTTCAGACTGCAGGCCCTAGGGCAGCCTCAGGCTTCCTTGCCTGGCCCCGGACTGAGGCCAGATAAGCCCCTGGAAGCGCAACTGCTTCTCAACGGCTTCCACCACCTTGGAGCGCCTGCCTGCAAGGTCCCCACGCCTGCCCTGGCAGCTCCCCGCCCCCGGACGCCCAC
This sequence comes from Vicugna pacos, assembly GCF_048564905.1. Classification (NCBI taxonomy): domain Eukaryota; kingdom Metazoa; phylum Chordata; class Mammalia; order Artiodactyla; family Camelidae; genus Vicugna; species Vicugna pacos. The sequence continues at coordinate 2,295,975 of NC_133010.1, read as the reverse complement.
ATGCCTCCAAGTCAGCTCCTAGGCTGCTTCTCTGATGGGCTGCCCACCTCGCTGCCCCCAGATGACAGCCCGTCCCTGAAGGTGTTCTGCTGCCTCGTGTGCCAGGCCTTCAGCACAGATGGCCTGGAGCTGCTGCTCTGCCCCTGCAGTGTGGGTGGGAGCCTCCCGGGGGCCGAGCGGAAGAAGGTGGCCGGTGACACCCACCGCTGCAAGCTCTGCTGCTATGGCACCCAGCTAAAGGCCAACTTACAGCTCCACCTGAAGGCCGACAAACACGCTCAGAAGTACCAGCTGGCGGCCCACCTGAGGGAGGGCGTGGGGCCATTGGCACCCCCTCCCCAGTGCCCCTGAGAGATGGGGCTCCCTTTGGGTCTGTACACCCCCCCCCCCCCGCACCTGTGCTGCAACATCTGTGACTTTGAGTCCAACAGCAAGAAGATGCAGCTGCATGCCTGGGGTGCGGCCCATGAAGAAGACAGCCAGATCTGTAAGTTTCTGCTGGAGATGGAGGGGCAGCAGTGGGGGACAGAGCTGGGGCTGTTCCGCGGCCTGCTGTGTGCCTGGGAGACGCCTCCCCGCCTGGCGGTGCTGCAGCCCCTGTGCCGACCGGGCCCACCGTGACGCCCAGGCCCAGCGGCGTCTGCAGCTGCTACTGAGCGGCCCAAGGGCCGGTGAGGGGTTCTCGGCTCTTCAGGGCATCCTGAGATTCAGCCATGGGCGGCTCCAGGTTCCTGGGAAGGCTCCCAGTATCCCCTCAGCTGAGCCACCCACCCCTGAGAAAGATGCCCAGAATAAGACCCAACAGCTGGCTTCTGAAGGAGCAGAGAACAAGACCAGCCCTCCTGGAGACAGCAGCAACCAGACCACGATGTTCTGCTGTCCCTACTGCAGTCTCCTGAGCCCGGAGCCCCACCAGGTGGGGGCTCACGCCCTCTCCCGGCAGGCAGTGCGGCCCGGGCACCGCTGCCCGGTGCGCCGGCCCGCCCTCCGCTTCCACCTCCGCCGCCTGCACAGCGTGCTGCCCGGGCGCGTGGAGAAGCTGCTGCTGGTGGCCACAACTGTAGAAATGACCTTGACCGCCAGAGGGCTGCCTGGGCCCACTCTCAGCCCTCAGGGTGATGGCCCTGAGCCTCCCGCTCCTGGGCCAGAGCCCACGCCCAGCAGAAACCAAGCAGCAAAAGGCCCTCGCCTGACCCCGAAGCCAGTCCTGATCCTCTTCGTGCGCCTCCCCCGCCCTCAGCCGAGGCCCCCAACAAGCCCACGGGAAGCCGAGGCCAGCCCCCTTCTCCAGCCCGTTCTCCCGCCCCATCTCCAGGCCCTCTGCCTGAGGCCCAAGCTGACGAAGTGGCTCCTCCACCCACCATGGCTGAGGAGGAAGAGGAGGCTGGCGGGGAGCCCCTCCTCTTCCTCTTGCCACCCTCTGACCTATGGGAGGAGCACCAGCTTTTGCCACCCTCTGACCTATGGGAGGAGCACTCTCGCCACCCTCTGACCTATGGGAGGAGCACCAGCTTTGCCCGGGACAAGTTTCTCGACCCTGCCCGGCCCTGTAAGTGCACTGTGTATAAGGAGTCCTTCACAAAGAACATCCTCCTGGTCCATTATAACCAGGTCTCCCACCTGCACAAGATGAGGAAGGCTGTCATTGACCCCCCTCCAGCCCTGCCGGGGGAGAAGCCGGGGGAGAAGCCGGCACTGCGCCCACCACCGCCGCGGCCACAGACAGGCCCTTTAAGTGCACGGTCTGCCGGCTCTCCTGCAACCAGAGCTCCACCCTGGAGATCCACATGCGCTCCGTGCTGCACCAGACTCGCTCGAGGGGAGCCAAGGCTGACGCCAAGGCTGAGGCGCCAGAGCGTGGCCTGGAAGAGCCCAGGGAAGGTGAGACTGGGGGGAAGGTGGGCACTGAGAAGAAGGGCCCTGACCCTGGGGGCTTCATGTCTGGATTACCCTTCCTGTCCCCTCCCAAAAATTATTTTAAAAAGAAAAAATGTGTGCTGTTGCTCCCTTCTGCTCTAACCAGCCAGGCGATGTTCTCCTGTCAATCACCACCAATGTACACACGCAAAGAAAATATTTACTTTCCAAGGGATTGCTGGCAAAGGAAGGTCATGAGAGGCTAGTGCTGGTTTGTACCCTTTTATGGCATCATAATACAAGGTCATATCATGAAAGATCCTTGAAGCCTTAAACTACGTCTTTAAATGGGACCACTTGTTACATAGCCTGAAGTTACAGGACATTAGCTGATGATACCTGCCCGAGTCCTGTTTTGTTTTGTTTTGTATTTTTGAGAATAAAAAGGGAAAGGTAATTTATGTTATGTTTTCCTTCACTTTGTCTAAGTTCTTTCACCTAACTCTCCCTTTTGAAAATGTTCATATTCCTACTGCCACCTTAATCTAAGCCCATTTATCCACCTCTTTGCTAGTCCCTCTTTCTTCCAGCTTCCCTCTAATTGAACGCATGATAACATAATGTTCTAAAATAGCACTGAGTCCCCACAGAACAACATACATTCTCCTTTGCCTAAAATTGAAGGGACTCCACAATCCAGGCCCAAGACCACTCACCGAGCTTTACCTGTCAGTACAGAAGTGACCCTCAGCTTGGCTGCATGTGAGAGTCATCTGGGGGCTCCAGCCTAGAGCAAGTATATCAGAATATCTACAGGAGATGGGGGGACCAACCATCCCCCTCTTCCAAAGACTGAAAGGCTTTCTGGGATGCAGAATGTTCAGTGCTGACATTGAGAATGGGCAAACGGGTAAGTTTGGGGGACCCAAGCCCTCCATCAGAATGTTTCCCTGTTGTTTCTGAGGATCATCAAAAGGACATTTGCTTGCTCCCTATGTTCAACCAACTTCTTAACCACCATCATCAGTTGACTCTGCCCTAAACTGCTCTTTTCTCCGAGTCTCCTGCACGTAGTTCATCTTCTCACAACAGTGTTCTCTCTCTTCCTGGGTTCACTGCAGGGTTTCACCACAGTTAATAACAGAGCATTAAGGCCCTAAACTTTCTATCTGATGCTCTTCTTTGCTGTCAAATTCCTTCCGTAGGAGAGATAAAAACCCTTGCCCTCCAACACAAACAGAGAATCAAAAACCCTCCCCATGTGTAGAGGTTCAGATTTCATCATGGAGAAGTCCTTTATAAAAAGAACACTTAACATTCCAGTTGAAGGATTCATTCTTGGCATCAATCCACCATTTAGAATCTTGATTATGAAAAATGAATAAAATATTTGTTCTGTATTGAATGACCATACAGTTATTCCAGGAACTATTTCCAGAACAAAAAGATGCATTTCAAAGCGATTTGCTTTCTTTATCCACAGAAACTATTAGAAAAATTTAAAGTTAGTCTTCCTTTAAAAAAATTTTTTTTAATTCAGTGTTTTTTTTAATTGAGGTATAGTTATTTTACAATGCTGTGTCAATTTCTGGTGTACAGCACAATTTTTCAGTCATATATGAATATACATATATTCATTTTCATATTCCTTTTCACCATACGAAAGAATATTGAAGATATTGAATGTATTTCCCTAAATTTAGTCTTCTTGAAAAGTCTATTTCTAAATACTTCAATACAAATACTTGCTCTATATGAATATGAATATATATATTTCTATTATAAATATATGTGGTTTTTGCCATCTCTTTCCATATAGTGGACATAATAGAGATTGCATGAGTATATGTAATTTTGTGTTTTCTCCCCATTTTTTTCCTACTCCACTTTTCCCCATTTATTTTGCCAGGTTTCCAACTAACTCTCTCAGCTATGAGAGGACACAAAACAATGCAAGAGAACAAAATAAATTAACTTTTCACTCTCAAATTTCAAATATATATTTGAAACTTACCAAAAAAATCTGAACTGTGCATACTTTTAAAAACTGAAGTATAGTCGCTTTGCAATGTTGTAAAAAATGTAAATTTCAGGTGTACAGCATACTGCTTCAGTTATACATAAATATATTCATTTTCATATTCTTTTTCATTATCAGCCATTACAAGGTATTGAATATAGTTCCCTGTGCTATACAGTAGGACCCTGTTGTTTACCTATTCCATGTATAGTAGTTAGTATCTGCAAATCCTGAATTTCCAATTTATCTAATATTTTTTGAATTTGAAGAGTTTAACACCTGAAGGGGCACCAACTCCTTGCAATATGCCACCGGAACCCAAATCAATGAAATTTAAATTACTACTATTGGCGTAATTTCATTTGTATTCATAACATGGTGAAATATTTAAGTTCTACAAATACACATTATGTAGAAGAGGATGAATAAAGTAAAAGAAATATATATACAGGAACAAATTTGCAGAGAGTGTTTATTTTGCTGTTTCTGGATAAAATCACAATGCCTTGAACATATTAAGGGCTTGATTAAAATACGTTGACAATAAAAGCAATAATGAGACCTATATAGACAGAAAAAATTTATCTCTGCTATTCCTCGAATGTTGAGAACAGTTTGAATTCTTACAACTTGCTCTGTTTTAAATTATTAAAAAACTATCTTTCATGTGCTAAATCTATTAACACTTGTATTTTGCTTAACTCTCAACAATCTCATGAATTACTTACTATTTACATATTTCACAGAGAAGTAAACTCAAGCCCATAGAGGATATATAATTTGCCAGGAGTCAAAGACTAAAAAAATTATAGAAATCAGACACCAACTCACTTTCTTGGGCTCTGAGTGTCAAGTTCTTTCCACAACACCACATTATCTCTTCCAATTCTTGAATTTATGTATTTCCAGCTCTGTCTTCTCTGGATCCCGTAAGAGCAGATCTCAATATCCCTGATAGGTTGTAAAATGGTTTGCTGGTTAGAAACAATGTTATAGTGAATTTCATGATATTGAATAAGGAAATGGTAATCCACATAGAGAATTATTACATAAAGCATGCAGGGAAGACAAATCCATATTCTTGCAGGTTGCAAAGATTACTGTCTATTCTAGTGAAAATAAACCACCTTCTCTTCTATGCAAGAAGAGGTCTCATGTAATGGCCTGACATGAGTTGCCAGTTAAGGGCTTTGGGATATAAGACTGTATTGTGGTGGAACTAATTTTTGCTACTCGCAGACGAAGCACTCAGAGAAAGCCATCTTTGAGGCTATGCTAACTCTCCTCACTGTCACCAGAGCCGCTTTCATTCATAAGTCCATTGAGTAAATGTGGAGTGCAGAGAATAGTGGTTGAATAATACCAACAGAGGCAATTATCATGTTCGCATGATTACCGAGAACCGTGATAATCATGGTGAGCATCCCCTTGAGGTACAGATATCCTTACATTCTGGACAATTTTAAGCCATTCACCCATGAACTTCTTACCAAAACTTTCTTGTCAATAATACTCCAACATCATCATGAATTTCAAGTATCTAACCATCTCTGCAAACCATTATATACCCCTACAACCCATGGAAGTGATAATATAGCCATAGCACAAGGGTCTCTTCTTTAAAGAAGGGTAGTGATCATATTTAGCACTTATGTTAGTCCCAATATGAGGATTCCCATCTCTGCTCTTGTACATGGGTATCCCTCAGTGGACTATAAGAGTGAAATGACCACTTTTGGCTGAGGCCAACTCTTTAGACTGGATCATCTGTAAATAAAACTGATTTTTTTTCTCCACAGTTAATTGATAATATGAGAACAACTTATGAGATCAGAGTTTGGCTAGAAGACATGACGGTACAGCTATGGAAGTGGACACATTGGGAGTATTAGTCATCTGAGCATACAGTTTAGGGGGGTCTTTTAGACATACTTGGACACTAATACTGTATGTTTCATTTCCTATTGGTGGTGATGTCCTGTGGGGTACATTCAACTTTGTGGCATACAAGTTCATGATAGCAGCTCAGGTAACATACAGGATGACTTTTTGAGCCATTGTATCATTTGGAGTTCAACCAGAGAAGCAGAATTAGTAAGATATATGTATATGTATATATATACGTGTGTGTGTGTGTGTGTGTATAAACTCAAGCCCATAGAGCGATATATATAGCTATATATCTATATATACATACACACACACACACATATACAGAGACAGACTGGCAGAGAATAAAAGCTACACACACACACACACACACACAAAGGTAGAATCTATTAGATAAATTGGCTTACACATGGTATGCACTGGCTACACAAACCCAAAGCCTCCAAAACAGGCAGACAGAAAAGGAAAATCACGAGATTGGAATTCCACTGTTTGCTTTATGAACAGCTAGTAAGAGATTTGTATATTGTACATGTGATATAATTTGAAGTCTCATTTTTTTCAAACACCCAGCCTGCCCTTCTTTCTAGGGCTTCTGAATATCCAAGAATAGGCTGAAGAGCCACTTGCATGGTTTGCAAATGTGGCTGCCCTAAGTCTGTCCACTACTTTTCAGAAGCAGCATTTTCATTATAATGTTCAAGTAGAATTTTCATGTATTGTCCAACTGATTCAGTCCCAGGGACACCTTGCTCAGTAGCCACTGCCAAAGCTACTTGCTTGCCAAAGCATTTTGATGATCACTCCAGCCTCACTGATTATTGAGTGACTACTCCTAGCCTTGTTTCTTGACATCTTTCTTGACTCCAGAATCCCATCAGTCCCACTGCTATCAGAGAGCCTAGTTCAAGGGTAACACTTTCCACCTCTAGTCTTGCCTTATTGAAGAGTTTCTTCACTACAACTCCTTACAAACATGCTAATGCATCCCTAACATGACATTTCTCAAAGTCATTTTCAATGGATTTTTTTCATTATTATCTTTAATGTATTTAAACATAGGTGATCCATTAGTACTTGATAAGCCCATGCCATCTTTTTAAACTCTATAGGCTTGTCTAATTTTTCTTCTGTAAAACTCAGGAATTTTTAGCATCTCAACTTCATTTCATATCAGCCACTCGTATCTAGTCTTCAGTAAACAAATTCCAGGCATTTGCCAGTCTAAATTAGAAATAGTTTATCCTCCTGGACTTGAATCTCAGGTCAGGTCCTTTCAGTCAAACTGAGATATATCTGTAGTTACATAAATGGTAGGATGGAATACAGATAAAAATAGGCATTCTCTTGGAAAATAACTGATTACATGGTTTTCAAATAAAGCAGGAAGAGCCTCACCAGCCCAGGGGAATAAGTGGCTGCTAGAACCGTCTGGTGACATTCTGTACAACTGGGGGTTCAGAGTATTCAAAGTCAACTAGATCATTTCAAATACTCACATTAGACATTTCTATGTTAAACTTTTCCCCTATCAATATCCATGTTTTTACTCAAAACCTGGCAAAGATCCGAATTCTGCCTTGCTTTTTCAGCAACTTTACCACTAGTCTCTGGCTCTGACTTTTTAAAAATTATTATTATTGAATTCTAGTCAGTTTACAATGTTGCATCAATTTCTGGTGCACAGCATAGTAGTTGCATAGATCTGTTTTCCTATTCTTTTTCATTATGGGTTACTACAAGATACTGAATATAGTTCCCTGTGGTATATAGAAGAAATCTGTTGTTTCTTTACAGTAGTTAGTATCTGTAAATCTCGAACACCCAATTGTAATACCCAATGCCTAGAAGGAATGTAAGATATTTTGGAGGGTAGCTGCAGAAACTTCCTGGTTCTTTGACCAAGATTTGAACCAGGATTTGATAACTTGCCTCTATCATTTCTTGCTTCATGCTTTCCAGTTCAGTTGGAAGCAGAGCAGCTCATCCCACTGCCACTAATTCTTCAGAGAAGGTCATAATTTAATAACTCTTTTACCATTAAGTGTTACAGATTACCAGCATTCCAATCTGTACTACCAACTAGACTACCCCTACCTCAGCCCAACCTGGTCAGGTAAAGAATCCCAACTCCCATTACCTTGCCTGAAACCATTCTGAGATCAGTTATTGTATCTTTCAAAGTTTTTAGCAGAAAATGACATAATCTCTCACAGCTCTATTATACAGAAAGGAATTTATTACAATTATCTTGTAGATTTTCTAGTAATCCGGATGCTAGATGATAGGGGCAGGGAAAAAAAAGGCTTTTTGGCAAAATGGGACTCAACAAAAACCCATGGTCCCTTCTGTTCTATGACGACACTCATGCCACCAAAATTTTCCCAAAAGTCCGTCTGTGCTTGTGGCTGCCTCTTCGTATTTTGGGCTTCTTCTTTCCAAGTCTTCCATGGTGCACTTGCTTAGCAGAATTTAGGTCACACACAGAAGCCACACTGAAAATTTTTAGCTTTCTAGCCTCTAAAGCATAGGAGGACACACCAAAGGGGATTTAGAGTTGGCCTTGGGTAAGACAGTCTGCACCATCTAGGTAAAGTGCTTCCCCAGCAGGAATCCTGATGTAGCAACATTAATAAATATTATTGAAATAAACTGAACTCCTTTGAGAAGTGCTTCCAATACCATGCTTGGTTAAATGTAATTTATCACTCTTCTGCATGCTTTTATGATTTTCCAACTCATCTATAGGTGGTGATGGAAGTTGTTCGGTATCTGGGCCGTGTTGGTGGTTACATCCCTGCCTGTATTTGTCAAAACTCAAAACTCTTCTCGAAACAGTGAAATATACTGTATGTAAATGTTATCTCATTTTAAAACAATTTTTAAAGAATATATATGCAACTAACCTCGCATCTAAACCAAATTTAAATTCATAACATTTTAAAATACCGGAAGTGATTGAAGGAAGGTAAAAATTTTACAAATACAAATTCCAAAAATACAAATTCCTATAGAATGGGATTCTAGGTCACTTGGTCTAGAATATAACTGAAGGAGGTTATTGTTTGTTTGTTTTCCTTAGAAAAGATGACTCCAAGAAAAAAAAAAGTCTGAACTCACCTAAGCGGGTTGCATGTATATTGAAAAGTTGAAAATCCCCTTGTGTGAGTTGCATGTCTTATAACTGCTAGTTTACTTGGGCAATGGTAGGATCCATGGGCTTTTGGGCCCATGAGTAAATAATGCATTTTCAAGCATTTCTATAGGAATAGACTTTGACTGTCATTTGCTGGCTCCTCAGAACTGTGGTGCATAACAGGAGTGTTGGGCAGCATGCATGTGCAGGGGAAACCAGTTGAGATGAAATGACGGGACATAAAATAACAATACATTATAATTAGTGGCTGACGGGAGTCTGCAGATGGGAGAGCCATGTGGGATTGAGTAATTCAGGAGGCTCTGGAGGAAATGGAAACTGAGCTAAACCTGGAAGGTTGCAGAGACCACAAGAAAGTCCATATCCGGTGGCATCTGAGGACAATCCAAAAGAGGGCTGTGAAGAAATGAACTGGCCCCAAAGTTGCCCCTCATCTCAGAAGCTGGGTAGTGTCTTTTCAGCTCAGCAGTAAATCTGGGCTCTGATGGCCTGGAAAAACCTGAAGGGTGAAGGTCAGTCAGCTTTGCTATATACAGGAGGGTCCAGCTGCCAAACCTAATTCAGTCAGGTCAACCCGCCATATTGTTTCCACACTGAGGCCTCCGCAGGGAGTTGGTTGACAAAGTAAGGCTGAAGCCTCATTATTATAAGGCATGGATTTGATGTATTTGATTGAGGGGAAGAAGTCTACACCAACATATGTGCTGAGCGCTCAATGTGTGAATGGCACTGTATTAGGTGTTCTGGAGTAAGTGGCTTCCCCTCAGTTCTCTGAGACTCTCCAGGCACAAATGGCAATTTTCGCAGTAGAAATATACATTCAGGTCAAGTCAAAGAAAACCACAAGATTTTCAAACCACTTTCCACCCCTTAAGGCAAGTTAAACCTCCATATTTAATTTTAGTGTATTTTCACATGAAAGATTAATTTTTTTAAATGGCAGGCCCTAAGGTTTGAAATTTGCACTTAGTGACCCACACATGTGCAAGACTCTTCTGAGATTCTCTGTCCCAAAGCAAAAGGTAGAGTTCCTTAAAAAATAAAAATTAAAAAAAATCTACTTAGCCGTGCCAAAAAAAAAAAAAAAAAAGGAATCAAAAGTCTACTCCTTCAAAATGTCTCTTTTGGTTACTGCCTTTAAAGCTCTGCCCAGATTGATTGGGTGTGGTGTGTTAGAAAGTCAAGTCAACATGTGCTGAAAGAAAGAATCTCATTGGTCGGTCAAGGGCAAAGTGAATTAGAATGTTGGCTCGCATCAAACAGCACCATCAGCTCCATGAAAACTTCACTGTGGCATCAGCAGCAGGGATGGGCTGAATCCTGGCCCTGTCCCAGGTTCACTGTGTGACCAAGGATGATTTCCAACCTGGGTGTCAATGCCTTTACCTAGAGTCATGGAGAGAATAATGCTCACCTGCAGAGCTATCATTACAGGTAAATGAAAGTATGAGGAACTGTCCAGTCAAGTGCCAGGACCATAATCAGTACTTAGTAAGCAGAAGCTGTCCCCATGATGGTGTGAACATTTAACTCAGGAAAGGATGACATTATTGGATTAATATACAGTCTTCATTCGATTCTGATGATTTGTGGAACTGATCAGTAGACTGCTCATCCAAGTAAGAACGTGGAAGGTCAAGTAAGCCAGGATTTGAAGGACAGACAAGTTTAAAGGCTGACTTGGCCCACTGTCCATGTGACTTTGGTCAAGCCACTGAAACTCCTTTGTGTTCTTCCTTTGCAAAATGGGACAAATGTGGGGATGTCATGAGGATTATAGAAGAGAAAGAACAGAGATGACTTAGTATAGAGCTGGGGCAAGATATCCCTTGGCTTCTGGAAACTGTTATCAGTTTTGTTTACTAACTACATGGAATGATTCACAGGTTAAATGTTCATTTCTGGGCAAATTGCTTTATTACAAGTTCAATAAATTGGCAGAAGATTTAAGTGTGTGCCCTTGGTCTGGTGGAACAATTCTATCAGCAGTGGAAAGTAACCTCTGAGTGGTTTTCCAGATCACGGGAGACCAAACTATCTTCACAGAGAATTCCTGCTGGTGGAATGGGAGAGGTAATGACCAAAAGATAAAGTTAGCAACACCCCCTTTCTTTTCCTCAGAAGGCAGGATTAATGGGCATAAAATTGGTGATATGTGGATAAAAGAAGCTAAGAATCCTCTGCTGTACAAATGACAGGGGGGGCATTGATAGTAAATGTGTATCTTACATGTCCATAAAGACATAAAAATGCATGTTCCATCAAGTCAGTTATTTAAAGTGATGCAAAAAACTCAGGCCAAGCATGCAAACTAAGTGAGGAATACACAAGTTGCCAAATCTACCCTTACTTAGCTTGAAGGGAAAATATCAAGGCTACTTCCAAAAGGAAAAAGGGGAGAACAGTGACCTTCATCCGTGACACAAACTTATCCAGGTGTATCTCATTGGGAATGAAAATAGACATATGTTGGCTTCATGTATTTTACATGCTTTGAAACTGTAGTTTTAGAGTGAAGTTCTTGAGAGGGTTAGGTCTACAGCCCCAAGCTCTATATGACAATTCTTTTCATTGGCTGTGCCCAAGTACTCCTATGAACATCCTTCTGAAAGGAACCCAAACACACAAATCACTTAAAATACAGAATAAGACTCGGAGGGTATTATGCTATCTGAAATGTCAGACAGAGAAAGACTGTACGACACCATGTGCATGTGGAGTCTAAAAAATAAACTGAACTAGAGAATATAAGAAAAAGAAACAAGCTCACAGATACGGAGGACAAACTAGTGGTTACCAGCGGGGAGAGGGAAGGGGACGCGCAGGAGTCGGGAGGAATGAAGAGGTACAAACTGCTATGTATAAAATAATAAGACACCTACCTAGTGGGGGAGCCCGGAGGGCGGCTAGAGGGGCGGGGCTCGGCGGAGAGGGGCGGGGCGGGGCGGAGAGCGCGGGGGCGGGACGCGGGGGCGGGACGCGGGGCGGTGGGCGGGACGCCGGGCGGCGGACGGGAGACCGAGGCTGCCGGACGCGGGCTGCAGCGGGAAAAGGAGTCCCGGGCGCCCGCCAAGGCTGCCACTGTCGCCTGCGCGGGATGGGGCCGCGAGGGCTCGGGGCGCGCTGCTCTGAGGTGGAGGTCGCGGGCGGGAAGGGAGGAGGCCCGACAGAGGCGGCTGCGGAGGCCGCGGGCTGGCGACTGGGTGGCTCCGCCGCCACCACGACGTCGCGCTCCGTGCCGCAGCCCTGTCAGCAGAAGCTGGCTGAGAGGCTCACCGTTCTTAGCGCCTGCCAGGGTCCGCACGCTCACCCGCCCCTACAACATCAGGAAGGCTTGTGGAGATCTTAAGGCAAAACCGTTCTGCCTTACTGACAAAAACCTGGAATCAGCTGTGAACTTCATAGTCAGAAAATTCCCTGCAGTAGAAACTCGCAGCAACAATCAACAGTTTGCACAACTGCAGAAAGAAAAATCAGAGATTCTGAAAAAGCTGGCATCATACTACTTCACATTTATAGATGTTATGGAATTTAGGGACCATGTTTGTGAATTGCTGAATACTATTGATATTTGCCAAGTCTTCTTTGATATTACTGTTAACTTTGGTTTAACAAAGAACTACTTAGATTTGATTATAACTTATACAACACCAATGATACTGCTGTCCCGAATTGAAGAAAGGAAGGCAATCACTGGATTATACAACCATGCTCATGAAATGACCCATGGAGCAAGTGACCGAGAATACACATCCACGCTTTGGTCAGATGATTGTGGAGTATGAAACCCTTCGAAGAAGTTGAAAGAATTTGTGTTCCGTAGCAAATCTCTTTCAGACGCAGTGACTTCTCTTCAGATGGTGTACGGAAGGAATCTTTCAGCTGACCAGTGGAGAAATGTCCAATTACTGGGTCTCATCAGTGCACCGACTGCAACGCTTAACCCGGCACAGCCTGACACTATGCCTTGTGAGTACCTCTCTTTGGATGCCATGGGAAAATGGATTCTCTTTGGCTTTATTTTGTGCCATGGGATCCCAATACTGATGCGATAGCACTGAACCTTTGGAAGCTAGCTCTTCCAAGTAGTTCTTGCGTCTCTGTCTTTTGGGATGAAGGTTTCCACATTCACAAAGCTGCGGAAGGGTTTTTTGTAAACATACAAGGCTATCATAAGTGGGTTAATGAAGTAAAAGAATGCCAAGAGGCAGCTGTGTCACATGCTGGTTCAATGCACAGAGAAAGATGCAACTTTTTAAGGTCTGCACTGAAACAATTGGCTTCTGTCCTCTCTGATCAGCCTGGCTTGCTAGGTCCCAAGGCACATTTGTTTTTGTGGCATTTTATGGCATTTTATTTTATGGCATGATGAAATTATCTGGCTAATTCATCATGCAGATAACATGCCAAAGAAGAGTGCAGATGACTTGATAAGTAAGCACATTGCTGAATTAATATTTCACATAGAAGAGCTTAGAGCACGTGTAAGGAAATATGGACATGTAATGCAGAGGTATTATGTGCAGTACCTTTCTGGCTTTGATACTGTTGTCCTCAATAAACTTGTGCAGAATCTTTCTGTTCGTCCTGAAGATGAATCGATCATCATGTCCTCTTGTGTTAACGCTATGATTTCTTAAAGTGTAAAACAAGTGAAAGATGGGGCAGCATTTGATTTCAGAGGAATGAGATTAGACTGGTTTAGATTACAGGCATATACTAGTGTCTCTAAGGCTTCACTTAGCCTTTCAGATCACAGAGAACTTGGAAAGATGATGAATACAATAACTTTTCACACAAAAATGGTAGATTCCCTGGTGGAAATGTTGGTGCAAACATGAGATCTCTCCAAATTTTGTTTTTATTGTCGTGCTTTTGAGAAGATGACCCTCAGTCAAGATACTCAATTGCATTTCCACTACTTTGCACTCATTTTATGAGTTGCACACATGAACTGTGTCCAGAAGAGTGACCTCATATTGGAGATCACAGTCTTTCCTTATGTAATATGTTCTTGATGAAATGGGCAAACAAGCTTGAAATCTCATCACTGATATTTGCGCAGAACAGTGTACATTAAGTGACCAGTTGCTGCCCAAGCATTGTGCAAATACAGTTAGTCAAGCAGTGAATAAGAAGCAAAAAACCAGACTGGTAAGAAAGAGGAACCTGAAAGGGAAAAACCAGGAGTTGAGAGCATGAGGAAAAGTAGACTGGTAGTGACCAACCTTGATAAATTGCACGCTTCACTTTCTGAGTTGTGTTTCTCCATAAATTATGTATCCAAAACATGGTGGTTTGGGAACATACCTTTACCCCACGAGAATATTTGACTTCTCATTTGGAAATCCACTTTACTAAGTCATTTGTTGGAATGACTATGTATAATCAAGCCACACAGAAAACTGCAAAACCATCAGAGCTTCTAACAAGTGTAAGAGCATACGTGACTGTACTCCAGTCGATAGAAAACTATGTGCAAATTGATACTACAAGAGTATTTAGTAATGTTCTTCTTCAACAAACAACATTTAGACAGTCGTGGAGAGCCAACCATTACAAGTGTATACACAGATTGGAATTTGGAAACTTTGTTAAGACAAGTCAGCAATGGTCATACAGCTTATTTCCCTGCATGAAAGCATTTGTGAGTTTACCTACAGAAAATGAATTAACATTTAGTGAAGAGGAAAATTATGACATATCAGAAATGAGGTTGTTATCAGAACTGCTGGGCCCATATGTTATGAAGTTCCTAAGTGAAAGATTTATGTGGCGTATTTCATCACAAGCTGCTGAACTTAAAAAACTTGTAGCGGAAAATGTTGATGTGCTAATACAAGTGAGGACCAGCTTTGACAAACCCAACCAGACGGCTGCACTCTTTAAAAGACAATAATCTGTTGAAAGTGTTTTGAAAAGGATGACAACAATTGGTGAAATTTTATTCTTCAGATCCTTGGCACAAGAAGCGCTTAGAGCTGTCTTGTCCTACCACATTCCTTTTCTTGCAAGTTAATGAAGATTTCAAAGGTCACATTCCAAGGGAAACTGATGTGAAGGCTGCAGTGAATGTGTGTGAGTTACCATCAGCTGCTTGTGAGACTGATCCTGCCTTGGTGGTAGCTCTTTCCTCACAAAAATCAGAAAACATAAGTCTAGAAGAAGAATATGAAATTGCATGCCTCCTCATGGTCTTTGTGGCAGTTTCTTTGCCAACACTGGCCAGCAATGTGATGTCTCAGTATAGCCCTGCTATAGAAGGGCACTGCAGCAGCGTACATTGCCTGGCCAAAGCCATCAACCAGATCACTGCAACTTTGTTTACAGTTCATGAAGGAAGCATTGAAGAGCGGCTTGAAGAATTTCTGGCTCTTGCATCCTCCAGTCTGCTGAAAATTGGCCATGAGGCAGATAAAACAACAACAAGAAATAGACAATCTTTTTATTTACTGTTAGCTATGATTGTACAGGAATCCCTGTTCTTGACAATGGATATTCTGGGATTTTATGTTCCTTATGTCTTGCTGAGAAATGTGTACCATGCTGTCCACAAATGACGTGTTCCATCTTCTGCATAAAATACCTACTTGTTGAAGATGAGCATGCATTTTTGTTGCCTCAGTTTTACCTGTAAACTGTAGAACTATTTTACCTTAAGGCCTGAAACACAGTTTTGTGGATTATAAATTTCTTTTATATGGTTGTATTTTCTGATCATTGGCTTCCTAATATGATTATACTTCAGTATACTTTGTTGATTTAGGCTGCATGTTCACTGAATTCACTGAAGTTATTCCAATAATTTTAGAGTATCGTTTGTTTGAAAAACATACATTATTTCTATGTTTTTGATATTTGATAATGAACCAAAAAGAAAAAAAAAACCCTTTGCTTGTTTATTTCTGGAAGAGAATCGTATTCAGTGATTATTTTTATTTTGGGATGGGGAAGGTAATCAGGTTTATTTATTTATTTTTTAATGGAGGTGCTGGGGCTTGAACCCAGGGCCTTGTGCCTGCTAGGCAGGCACTCTACCACTGAGCTCTCCCCTCCCCTTTAGTGATTATTTTAGGGAGTGATATTAGGGCATTCATCTGTGTGTAAATTATTTCATACAGGGAGGAGTTCTGGCCTGTACCTATGGTTCTTATTGAAAACAAAACTGGATGTGCATTTCTGTGATGTTATGAATACATATACACTTTATTTTGAAACATTTGCCAAACTAATTACTATAACACTGTATAACATTAAAAAGATAAAGGACTGCTTAACATTAGAAGCTGTGTCCCCCGATTCTAAACAGCAGCATGTGGTGTTGCTTGTATAAAGCCTGGTGACAATCTTTAGACTACTTTCCATGGCGCCCTGTGCTACTAGCACTATCATTTTACCTTCCTATACAATAAACAATCTTAGACATTTATCAACTGTTGATACAAATGTTAGTCCCTAATCACTTTTTATATCTATTTTAAATTTTTGAAATTCAAGTGTATCTGCCATAACATAAACACTAGATAGACTATAAAAAATAAAATAAAATAAATAAGCTACAAGGATATATTGTACAACCGAGGGAACATAGCCATTTTTACAATAACTATGAATGGAATAGATCCTTTAAAAGTTATTAACCACATTGTCATTTACCTGAAACATATCCATCAACTATACCTCAATAAAAAAATAAAATAAATACAATAAAATACAGAATAAGAGAGAGGATTGTGGGGCTTAGAAAAATGTAGATTAAGTTTGCAGTGTCACACTCGATCAGGATGACTTTCTAAAGTTTTTTACGTCAAAGACTACAAGAAGTAGCTTGTCATACACTAATTATTATTTTATGTTTCAAAATAGCATTTAAATATTCTTATACAGAAGAAGAGTAACATGTGGAAATGGAGAATTTTAAAATAATGTGCTAATTCCACACTAAACAGTTAGCGGTTCTCAAGACTACAGATGTACACTCATGAGTTTTATATCTAAGGAGAAGCCCACTCCTTGTGTATCTGGTAAAATAAATTCTTCAGACTGACTTCTCTAATCTGCTCCTAATTTCTAACAGCTCTCAGCCTGAGAATACCCAATTTTCTTTCTCTCGGTCCTTCGCTTACTTAATTTTACTTCCCTCCAAAACTCTGTCTTCTTTGTTATTCTCAACACTTCCATAAAGTTTCCCACCAGACTTTCCAGGAAATAAGCTGAATCACTTTCTGAGTTAATTTGCAGAGTTTTACAGACTCTGAGGGGAAGAAAAACTCGAACACAATTTTCAATTCTATTCCACCGAAATTACAGATTCCAGATGTACAAACAAAATGCACCAATGTTGGAAGAAATACTAGACTTTAAAGAGTTTATACTGTTTCTAACAGGTTTATATTGGCCAAGTTTATCAGTTCTAGACAGCATTTTAAATTTGCAAAGATTGTGGTTTATAAATATCATCCCAGCTTTATGTACCACTGACGATTTTTAAGTGATTTCATATAAATTATTATTATTGCTATTATTATTATTGTAAAGGTGTTTTTGTTTCATTGTGAATTAAACACTTCATTAAGAATGAGAAATTGAAAGATCAAAGTTGCTATTTTTATAATCACTGTGAATTAAATGACAGATATGTAAGCTATTACCACTGATTTAATGAACAGATTGTATTTGTACAATTTATAACACCTGGTCTTAAAAAGATAATGACATCATCTTCCCTAAATGCTCTGCATTCCTTTTTTAATTAAAAAAAAAAATTTAGTATTTTTTCAGTGGAGGTACCAGGGATTGAACCCAGGACCTCGTGCATGCTAAGCATGCGCTCTTCCACTGGGCTATACCCCCCTTTTCAGCTATATGCTCTGCATACTGCCATGTGTCACAGGCTCTATCTAGGACTTGGTGACGTTGTTAACATCCTACTCCATCACACGAAGTTCCTTCTACAGCACTCTCAAGTTGCTCTAACTGCCCAGTTGCTCCTTGCATTTTAGATTTCCTCATCACTGGTTAAATGAACTAATTCCTGTAAATTGCTCAAAATCGGGTCTGGCAGAGAATGAAAATTCAATAAATGTTACCTCTTAACTTTTATCATCTTTGCTACTAATGATACCATTTGCACCCTCACTTGAGATTTTGTAGAAGTGTCATTGTTTTAAAATTTGCATCATGCTATAATTAGGTCTTTAGTTTTCATATTTTAGCCTCTTTTAATATTTTAGTGTGCATGAAAAGAAATGTGAAAAGAGAACATACCAAAGAAAATAAACTTCCATTATTATTTTAGGCACTCAGTCCTGCAGTTTGGAAATTATGGAACAATATTAAGACCTGGTCTAATTCCTGTATAAACTGTAAGTGTAGTTGTGTGTATATATGTTCATTTTGTATTAGTGATGCATAGAAAAAAGTCTAGAAAAAGAATAGGCACCAGATGGATAACAATGATTATTTCTAGTGTTGGGATTAGACCTAACCTAACTTTTTAAGCAATATAGTTCTACAGAACTTTTAATGTTTCAGTAGTTTGTGCTTTCTTATAATAATAATAATGAAAAATTTAATAGATTCTTGATTCTCTTTCCAATTGTACTGGTTAATACAATCCAAATTCCCTTTAGACACCAACATTTCTGTCTGTGTGTGTACACATGTGTAGAAATATTGGAGAGCCCAAATCCTGTGTAATAACAATGCAGAGATTATTGGAAGGAGTGAAACGTGCTGTCCATCTTGTCCATAGCCCTTTACACCATCCTAACTCTGTTGCCCATTAAGACTTGTCCCCATCTGCTTCTGTGAAACTCCCACCTGGCTGGCCTTAGAACACCTAGTCTCATCATTCTGATGCAGAACCTGCCTCTATTTCAGCAGACTCGGTGTTTGGAAGTGGACTGTAATTTGGACCCTTGATGCTTCTCCATGCACCTGGCTGACCCCTTTAGCTCTCAGTCTTCTCCAGGAACTTTTCCACCAGCTCCTGCCTCATGGTGGGAACTCATTATCTGAAACAATCCATTCTGCAAGAAACAGCTTATCTGGAAGTGAGGGTAAGTTCTCAGGGAAAAAGAGGGATCAAAACAGGATGACCTGCTGCATTGGTACTTTATGTAAAAGCCTTGTGATGTGACTTATAATAAAAAGTGCATCTTTGGTCTTTGTCTCCATTTCTGACACTGCTGCTAAAACCTTTGGAATTTCCTAGGTGATGAGAGTAATAAATTGTTATGTTAATGAGGTAATTTTGGACTGAACCCAAGGATGGGGGCTGGTTGTCAAGAGAACCAACCATAGGATTAAAGGGTTGGAACTTTCAGTCTCACCTCCGACCTCTGGGGTGTAGAGTGGAGAGAGGCTGGAGGTTGAATCAGTCACCAATGGCCAAGAGTTACCTAATCTTGCCTATGTAATGAAGACTACAGAAAAACCCAAAAGGACAGGATTTGGAGAGCGTCCAGTTTGGCAAAGTATAGAGAATTGGGGAAAATGGTGCACTCAGAAAAGGCATGGAATCTCTGAGCTCTCCCTATGTATCTCTTCCATCTGATTGTTCCTGAGTTATAGCCGTTTATAATAAACAAATGATCTAATAAATAGAATGTTTCCCTGAGTTCTGTGAGTCACACTTGCAAATTAATCAAACCCAAGGAAGGAGTCATTGGAACCTCCAATCTATATTTAGTGAGTTAGAAGCAAAGTGGACAACCTAAGTTTGGCATCTGAAAGGGGAAGGGGGGAAGTCTTGGAGGACTGAGTCCTTAACCTATGCAATCTGGTTCTATCCCCATCTCAAGGCACATGGTGTCAGAATTAAGCAGAATTATAGGATACCCAGCTGGTGTCACAGAGTTTCTTGATAGTATGGAAACCAACCCCCTCTACCATGGTGGAATTAGTCCCAGAGTTTTATACCTAAAGCCTGATGAATGACTGGCATGAACTGAAAATGCTACCTCTTGGCCAAAGCACAGTCAAGGCATGGAGACATCATTTAGGTGATAGATACAAAATAATACAAAGATAGGAGACCAGGCAGCCATTGTTCAGTCTTGTTTCTGGACATTCAGTGTGTCTGCACGTCCCATCAACAAGAATGAAAGCTAGAGGAAAATAGTAAATAATAAAGATAATATTGGGACTCCATCATTAATCACTCCCAAAAGGAGACAATCAGAAGAAGTGGACCCACCTCTTCAGATTAAACAATGTAATGGAGGATGGATCATGGAGAAGGGGCCCCAAAGTAGCCGGGGGCCTCCAAGATGGTCAGATCTGCTTTCCCATGGAAAATCTGTCCCCAAGAGCCACCTCAGACAGGAGGAAAGTTTGTTCACAACTTGGTCTCCCTCCTGAAATCCACCTCAGGGTAGATACAGCACTGGGCAAGGGGCAAGACACAATAATCAAGAAATGTCCTATCACCCCGCATCTCAGAAAAATGCAAAGGTTGGGGCATGAACTACCAGTCAACATTTGTGGTGAGGAGATCTGTCACATCTAACTTTTCTAAGCCTTTTCTAGGTCGCAAGCCTGGAATCTGATGATACCACTTGACATTCTCCCCAGGGAGATGTGCATACGAACACTCACATTTCCATTCAGTCTCAGAGACTTCAAAGATGTCCCGCTGCCTATAGATGCCAGGTAAGGACCTTTGGAATAGACGCTAAAACCCTTTGCAGAAATTTAAAGCACGGTGGGAAAGTAATCTTTCACATTTACCATATAAAACACGGGATTGTTAATACAGAAGGTAGAGGGAAATGGTGATGGCCTTTCCTGCTGCCTTCTTAGACTGAGGAGGGAAGGGTCCTTGGAAACCACTCTCATCCCATAGCTCTAGCTTGCATCGTTATTAGCCAATAGAAATAATAATCGGAGTCAAAGCAAAAACCATCGTGTACCTACCACGTGCCAGGCCTCTGGCACAAAACTATTCATTTATTTAACAAGTAGTTATCAAGAATTTTCGTGGTCATTTAAAATAAGTTAATACACAGAGATAGGGGATAGTTGACACACAGCAAGTACTCAACATAAGCTACCTATTGTTATAACAGCCAGGAAGTACAAAGATGCTGGTGGGTTTATATAAAAGGCCCACCAGGACACCTGGCACCACACCTGCCTGAAAAGTGATTGATCTACCCAAAGCATAAGAACCATGTATTTCCCTTAAAGCTTGTATTTTGGTTAAGACCACCAAGAAACTACATTTAGTGTTAACATCCAAAAGTACTGCTGAAACCCGGGATTGAACCAGGGACCTTTAGATCTTCAGTCTAACGCTCTCCCAACTGAGCTATTTCAGCGTGTTCAGCTGACTTCCCCTGCAATAACTATAATGGAATGGTTGTTTTATAAGAAGAAGAAAAATTAATATTCAGTGTCAGCTGGAGGTAGGCATTTGACAAATCTTACAGAGGTGATGAGGCAAGGTCCTTGTTTCCAAGATAGATGTAATAAATCATTTTCCTTCTCTCAGTTCTATGTTTAACTGCCCTGCAATCTGGTTTTCCCATTTGAAAAATAAATTGTGGACTTTTTTCATGTCAGAAAAAAAAAAGCATGTCTTTACTTCACATTTCCATCCTAATATATGCTTAATTTCTAGAAAAATGGCAGCATGGTCCACATAAAAATTTAATTAAATATCACTTTTCCACAAAAGCAATATTCCCAAAGGCCCATTGACATAACCAGGACTGGAAACCAGCTGAAGACTAACGCTCCAAGGAGATCACCAAAGTGTAATGCAGACACAAAAGAATATGAACAGGAAAGATGAAATCGACTGAAAAGTTCCATGGTAACAGGATAATGAGCCTCCAGAGTTGCCCATGTCTTAACCCCCAGGCAATACAATATGCTAGGTTACCTGGCAAAGGAAAATTAGGGTTGCAAATGGAATTGTTGGCTAATCAGTTTACTTTGAGATTGGGAGCTCATCCCAGACTATCCAGGTGGGCCCCATGTAGCCATAGGAGTCCTTACAAGGTGGACGAGGGAGGCAGAAAACAGGGAAGCGGAGGGGAGGCAGCATGGGAGGGACCCAGCCTGCCGTTGCTGGATGTGAAGATGGAGGCGGGCAGCCTCTGGAAGCTGGAAAAGGCAAGAAAACAGATTTTCCCTTGGAAACTTTGCAAAACAATGCAGCCCTGCCTACATCTTGAGGAAGGCTGATTTTGGTCCTCTCAGCTCCAGACTCGTAAGATAGTATATTCGTGTTGTTTCAAGTCATGAAGCTTGTGGTAGTTTGTTACAGCAGCAATTGGAAACAAATACAGACTTGTGGGAAATATATTTATTAGTAAATTAACTGAATATTTGAATTTTTAATATAAATTTGCCTTTAATTAATACTGTAGCTTGAAGATAAGCTATCTTTGATGTGGTGAAGTCTCAGATTATTTTCTCCTAAATAATTTTAAAAACTATAAACTCAATAAATATGGAAAGTAGGGTTGTAGCTAAATTCTGGTAAGTAGATTCTCTATGATTTAAAGGAGACTGAATCTAACACCAAGTTTATTTGTCACAAACATTTCTCCATTTCCTAGCTAGTTAGGTAAAATCAGTGTAGTGAAAGAATCAGGTAACTGAATTCCCTGGACCATAGTTTCCTCAATTTCCTCTATAAAATGGAAACATAATATCTGTTAAGGGATGAACTTTGTTTCCCCCAAATCCAGATGTTGAGGTCTCAGCTCCCCATACCTTGGATTATTACCATATTTGGAGACAAGCTTGTTAAAGAAGTGGTTGTTAAAATGAGAGTATTAGGGTAGGACCCTAATCCAGTCTGATTGGTGTCCTTATAAGAGGAAGAGACAAAGGGCCCCACCTTGCACTGAGGGCCAGCCCTTTGCAATAGATCCTTCCACCATGGCCCTCCAAGGCTGGCAACCGTGCCTGCACCCTGATCTAGGACGTTCCCCCTCCAGAACTGTGAGAATATGAATTCCTATTGTTAAGGTGCTCGTTCTGTGCTATTTTGTCACACCATCCCGAGTGAACGAATGCAATACCCAATTCACAGAGTAGATAAGGAGATTAAGCGAGACCGTGTCTGTCAAAAGCACTAGGTAAGTATCCAGGGGTAATGATATGGAGAATGATACAGAGGTCTTGAAGCAAAGACAAAACTCTAACATTTTTCAGATCTCAAGGACTAACTCTTTGAGAATCCCTTTGTTTTGCCCAGCAAATTTTTATAGAAGAAAAGAAGCACATTTCTGCCCAAAAGTAAACTGCTGACTTAACATAGCAGGTACTTTGAAGATATACAACGTGTTTCAAGAAACCAAAGTCATTTGTCTGAAGTCATCCAGAAAACCAGAGTCTGGGAGTTGGATAATCATTGCAGTCACAATTTCCTTCTCCAGCAGCTTGGTGGAAAGACATTTTTTAATAATGGAACTTTGCTTCAGCTGCTTATTAGGCACATTAAATCAGTTATTTTGATCTTTTCTAAATGTTCCTTTGGGAGACAAAACCTAAGTCAGGATACCTTTGAGTCATGGATTTCAGACATTAGAATTTGGGAGTCTTAATGATTTGAATGAAAAATAAAATAATGACAGAAATATTTTTAGCAAACCTCTGAATATTGAGAAAAAGTAGCTTTTACCAAAATGAAATAAACAAACAAAAAGTCAGAACTAAAGCTCATGAGTCTTTAAATCAAATCTTATCCTTAAGTCTGTGACATTTCCTTGAACAGCTTTGCTCATATGGATCTGTTTCCCAGAAGAGATTTCCCTCTGGATCAGTGATGGTGTGTTACCCTCTCCTCAGGATAAGGAGGGGAGGAGTCAACTTCCCCACAGATAAGCCATGGTGATGTCACCGTTACAGTAATCCTGTGTCTCAGATTTCTTTTCAAATTATGTTCCTTTTCATATACATCCACAGAGGCTCCTTGCTCTGTGGTCCTATTAGGTCCTATATGGTTCTCTGTTCCTTTTCTACCAAAGCCAAGTGAAACATTGGCTCTAGGATCAAGGAATCTGAGACTTAGACTTGTCATTTTCAGTCTACAGAATTAACTCACAGCACATTGGGGATTAGAAGTGCTGATATTAACTCATTAATAAATACTCTTCTCAAAGCCTGCCTCCATCAGCTTCACACCCCTGTTCATCTTCAAGTTCATCAGCCCACTGTAGGGACCTCCTGGGAGACTTGGCTGGTTAGCTCCAGGCTGGTCTGGGCAGCGGCAGCTGCATGAGCTGAGACCTGTGGGGAAGGCACCGTCATCTGCAGCCTTGAGCCTGGCTCGATGTGACTGCTCACACTAGGGACACAGCTGCCGTGGCCCCATGTGCTTCCCTGCCCAGGAGCTGAGACTCGTAACCCTGCAGGCTCAGCAGATTTCCCCGACCCAGTGGTCTGGCTGTGACCCCACCTCTAAGAGCAGAACAGCAGGATGGACCAGAAGTGTCTGGGCTTCTAGGACCTCAGCATCAAAGTCTGAGCCCCATGATGCTGCCGTGTTCCCTGACCTGCTCTGGAATCTGATTCTGGGTTCAGCTCTCCTTCACACTACAGATTCTAGATTTCCCAGAATATAATTGACTCCTAGAAAGCAGAAGTGCTTTTTGGAAGCTGCATTTATTTATTTTTAATTTTTACTTATTTTTATTATTTTGGGGGGAGATAATTAAGTTTGCTTGCTTATTTATGTTAAGAGGGAGTACTGGGGATTGAACCCAGGACCTCGTACATGCTAAACATGCGCTCCACAACTTGAGCTCCACCCTCCCCCCTTAGAAGCTGCATTTATTATGATGGATTTCTAATTTCACTGTGGATTTCCTGTACTGGATGTAGGGTGGGTCATGGTGAACCTGCCATGGTGATAGCTTTGATATTGTGTTTAATTTGTTCACATAGTGGAACAAAGTGTCTCTTGGACTCACAATACATTCTTAACTCCAATTAGCTATAGTGAAACCTTATCATCAAATAGCTCTGGGCTTCAATTTCCTGACAAAATTTTCTCTGATCCCTGCCAGGACCAACTTCCAGAATTCCATGGGGCCCTAGCCACCCGCTAGGCCAGAAGAGACAGAGTGGCCAGTAGGTTATTGTAACCAACCTTCAGAACTCAAGAAAGCACCCCAGCCCTGAAAGAGTCAGTGCAGCCTCTACAGCAAGCCTTCAGCCCCCAGGAGCTCGGACTCTCGGTCTGCTCCTCTGTTGCTGCTGACTCACCAGTGGCAGGCTGGGTAGTGACAGCTAATTTCTCATTCGAGGGTCTAGATTTACATCAATGCATTCCCAGTTGATGGAACTAGAAGTTCTTTCATGGCACAAAACAGACCATTTCTCATGCTCTGAATCTCATTAGAATGAATGTCGAAGAGGCTCTGTAGGACCTGGTTCCCAATCTATCCAGTCAAATCTTAAGAAATTCTCAAAAGAAAGTGCTGAGTAACTATGGTTTAAATACCAATGTAAGTTAAAAACTGCTTTCACCTAGGGGATTTTAACTGGTCATGACAGTGTTCTACAAATATTTCAAGACTTTAAAAACAAAATAAGAAGCAACTTCATCTGATTAAAGGGAATGGCTGCTCATTACGAGTCTGCCGTGTTAGATGCCGGAATATTTGGTTAGGGCAGCTGTGAGGGACTTTGAGAATGATCTTCTGATGCACTGGGTTTGGTTTTTCCTGCTGTAAACTTTGTTTACCTAAATTTTGTGAGTCTTTAAGTCATTGCTAACTTATACTAACTACCTCTAACTTGTTGATCCAGCTCATCACAGCAGCCAGGTTACTTCATGAGCCTTCCCCTCAGAGAGCAACTCACTTTTCTGCCAAGATATAGAACTTTAACTGTCAGGTGCCCTTTGCCCTCTAAAGAGCAATATTTCAGAAAATCACCTCCCCAGCTGCTCCTCCTTCCCTCTCCCCACCACACTGGTGAATTACATTATCAAAAGTAATCCTTGGCCACACAAAAACTACTAAATTAGCTGATCGAAGAATTCAGCAAGGTAGCAGGTTACAAGATTAACGTTCAAAAATCACTTGCATTGCTTTACACTAACGATGAATCAACAGAAAAAGAAAGTAAAGAAACAATCCCCTTTAAAATAGCACCCAAAGTAATAAAATACCTAGGAATAAATTTGACCAAGGAGGTGAAAGAATTATACACAGAAAACTATAAACCATTGATGAAGGAAATTAAAGAAGACTTTAAAAAATGGACAGATATCCCATGCTCTTGGATTGGAAGAATCAATATGGTTAAAATGGTTACACTGCCCAAGGCAATCTACAGATTTAACACAATCCCTATCCAAATACCCAGGACATATTTCACAGAACTAGAACAAAACATAATAAAATTTATATGGAGCCATCGAAGACCTAGAATTGCCAAAGCATTAATGAAGAGAAAGAAAGAGGCTGGAGGAATAACTCTCCCAGATTTCAGACAATACTATAGAGCTACAGTCATCAAGACAGCATGGTATTGGTACCAAAACAGACATATAGACCAATGGAAGAGAATAGAGAGCCCAGAAATGAACCCACAAACTTTTGGTCAACTCATCTTCGACAAAGGAGGCAAGAATATACAATGGAATAAAGACAGTCTCTTCAGCAAATGGTGTTGGGAAAACTGGACAGCAGCATGTAAAGCAATGAAGTTAGAACACTCCCTTACACCATACACAAAAATCAACTCAAAATGGATCAAAGACTTAAACATAAGACAAGATACAGTAAATCTCCTAGAAGAAAATATAAGCAAAACATTATCTGACATACATCTCAAAAATTTTCTCCTAGAACAGTCTACCCAAGCAACAGAAATAAGAGCAAGAATAAACAAATGGGACCTAATGAAACTTACAAGCTTCTGCACAGCAAAGGACACCATAAGTAAAACAGAAAGACAACCTATGGAATGGGAGAAAATTTTTGCAAATGAAGCTGACCAAGGCCTGATCTCCAGAATATATAAGCAGCCCGTAAGACTCAATAAGAAAAAAACAAACAACCCAATCCAAAAATGGGCAGAAGACCTAAACAAGCAATTCTCCAAGGAAGAAATACAAATCATCAATAGGCACATGAAAAAAAAAGCGCTCAATATCACCAGTTATCAGAGAAATGCAAATCAGAACTACAGTGAGGTATCACCTCCCACCAGTCAGAATGGCCAGTATTCAAAAATCCACAAATGACAAATGCTGGAGAGGCTGTGGAGAAAAGGGGACCCTCCTTCACTGCTGGTGGGAATGCAGTTTTGTGCAGCCACTGTGGAAAACAGTATGGAGATTCCTCAAAAGACTAGGAATAGACTTACCATATGACCCAGGAATCCCGCTCCTGGGCATATATCCAGAAGGAACCCTACTTCAGGATGACACCTGCACCCCAATGTTCATAGCAGCACTATTTACAATAGCCAAGACATGGAAACAGCTTAAATGTCCATCAACAGATGACTGGATAAAGAAGAGGTGGTATATTTATACAATGGAATACTACTCAGCCATAAAAACCGACAACATAATGCCATTTGCAGCAACATGGATGCTCCTGGAGAATGTCATTCTAAGTGAAGTAAGCCAGAAAGAGAAAGAAAAATACCATATGAGATCGCTCATATGTGGAATCTAAAAAACAAAAACAAAAACAAACAAACAAAAAACAAAGCATAAATACAGGACAGAAATAGACTCACAGACAGAGAATACAGACTTGTGGTTACCAGGGGGGTGGAGGGTGGGAAGGGATAGACTGGGATTTCAAAACTGTAGAATAGATAAACAAGATTACACTGTATAGCACAGGGAAATATACACAAAATGTTATAACTCACAGAGAAAAAAAAATGTGACAATGAGTGTGTATATGTCCATGAATGAATGAAAAATTGTGCTGAACACTGGAATTTGACACAACATTGTAAAATGATTACAAATCAATCAAAAATGTTAAAAAAAGAAATAATGCTTCATTTATTTTCCCTTCTTTTACCTCCTCATCTTTCTCCTTCTCTCCCCACCCCTCCTCCTCCTCTTCTTTTTATCATATGGACAGTTGACGTGGGACAACTGAAACTAAATTATAATAAGTCTAGTTATCAAGTGTTAATAAAATATTAGAAGATCTAACAGTTACAAAAATTCTTTATTAGCCTTTCTTTTATTGACATTCTCGCTGTTGAATTCTGAGAGAAAAGATTCCCCATGCCCCAACAATGATGTGGCTCTTAAAATTTGCTTCTATTTGTCCTCTCATTAATACCCAAGCTCTTTGTATGGTCTTTGAGCCACAGACTGAGAACTTTCTCATCACTCTTGCTTTATCTTAAGCACCATTCACTTTGTCCCCTGCTGCCTGGCTCTACTGGCCTCCTTTGGATTCCTGAAACAGGACTAGCTGTCCCTCATGTTGGCGTTCTCAAGCGTGAAACCTCAGCTCTCCCTCAGCTTCACCATCTCCTTAGATGCTTGGCTCCTTCTTATTTGTTGATTTCTCTTTAAATATCGCAGAAGCCACACCCTTACCCCATCTCTGATCCTGAAATTGAAACTTGCTCCCTTGATTTATGCTAGCCATATATTTATATTCTGTTAAGTTATTGTGTTTCTTTCTCATAATATTTAAAATCTGACATGGCAGGAACTATTTAATTTTTATTCACTAATATATACTCAGGTCCTACGTGCATCTGAAATTCAAGAAATGTATGCTAATTTTAAATAACTAAACTTGAAACCATAAGAAAATATTAAGTAAACTTTATGTATAGTCAATACTTATTCATCAATGGAAAACTACTCGGTCAACTTTGGAAATGAATCACATTGAATTGGAGTCCCTTCCCCACCCTCCAAGGCCTTGGCCATTAACTGATGCAACAGAAGACAGGAGGAGTTGTAGTGCTTTGCATTTGTACAAATGTTTTATCTGGTAAGGGCTGATTAACTTAATCCAATTTAGTGAATCATTTTTCACTATCTTTACCAAGAACTGAATAAAGTAATTATGTAAAATTTAGCAGAATAGCTTTAGGTTAAAGATGTTACTGAAACGGAAAAGCTATTGAGTGAAGGATTTTTATTTTCTTTTCAAGATGGTTTTAAAAGCCCTAATAGCTGGACAAGTAAGAATTGTTTTCTAAGCAGGAGAAAATGTATGCTAATTTTAAATAACTAAACTTGAAACCATAAGATTTCTGTACTACCTCTGATAGGCATTGCTAGCAAATTAAAGGACATAGTATAGGGGGGCAAATTTTTTTATCTCCCTTTCTCCCATTTGAAATATCATCTTAATTCTGTATTGTTTGGACACAGCTTTCTAGCATTTAGTTTCATGGAATAAATGAAATTAAGCAACCAAGTGTTTCTATGTATTTCACTTTCAGTTTGGGTGTTGGATTTCTCAGCTACAGCTACCATAACAAAATACCACAGATTGAATGGCTTAAATAGAAATTTATTTCCTCACAGTCCTGGGTGCTGAAAGTTCCAAAATCAAGGTGCTGGCAGAGCTGGTTTCTCTTGAGGCCTCTTCTTGGCTTTCAGACTGTCACCTTCTTGCTGCGTCCTCACATGGCCTTTTCTCTCTGCGTGTGCTTCTGGCGTATCTCCCTCTTCACGCAAGCACCTAGTGGGTTGGGTCCCCACTCTTACAACCTCATTTAACTTTCATTGTATTGTGACTATTTTAGAGCTATTGTCTGTGAGGAATTTTAAATGTGCAAACCTTTCTATAACTCTACTTTAAAAAGTAAAATGAAAAAGGAAAATTTAATACCATAGAATGAATAGAAGTGTCAGAATGGAGATTCACTATTTATTATGAATCACCTTACTTTTATTGGCTGCAGTCAAGCTTTTGAGGTCAAATAGTTTTCTGAGACTGACTGAGTGGGCTTCATTTGTACATAAACATGCTCAAGAACCATAACGACAATAGAAGTTTCAGAGTGTTGTACACACTGAACAAATGCACACATTTTATCTGTAGACATTATTTATTCAACATTTGTCATGCATTTCAATGCATAAAAATCACATGTGCCTAGAAAACACTTCTTTCGCAATCAACAGATTCTTATCTTCTGAGAATAGACCTGGCAAAAGAAGAGTATCTGAAGCGGTCAGCGCCATTCAAGTTCAGATACTGAATAAACTTGCTGTCAGTCACAAGTCAGATATAATAGGGGAAAAAAAAACAGTTTGTAAGTAAATATCAATTCCGTTAGACTGGAAAAAAAAATGAAAAACCCAAAGCCCGGTGGACTAACTCAGGGTAGTGGCAGGGTGCTTCTGGTCCTGCTCCCCCTCAGAGGTCAGAGAAGAGTTTGATATCAAATTGGAAGAGTTATCCTTTCTGTTCTTTGATCCTGCTGTCCCCAGATACCTAGAATGCCTTTATGCTAACCTCTGGGAGAAGTCTTTAGATTTTTTGTTTGACATTTTGTTGATGACTTGAAATTCTATTTAAAAGATTTTTGTATAATGGAAAGATCGCATGTTCTTTTAGCCTCATTATTCAGTTTTTAACACCTGGACTTATTACAAATTTTCTAGTGGATAATACAGTAAGAATTAATAAAATGTAAAAAAAAATTCACTGGATAATGTGTTTCTATACTTTTTAAAAGTCAGAGGAAGCAAAATATCTAATAATCATTTTGTGTATTTCCAACTCGCATGTGTATTTTCTCCATTTGAGAAAAAAAAATTAAAGGCAGTGAATCCCACATTAGATAAAACAATATATGAAAAAGGAAAAGAGAGAAAATATTTTCAACCCACATTTTGAATAGCATAGCTGAAAGTTATTGAGTACTCTCTTATTTTGAAACAATTTTTGCATTTTACTGTTTTAGCATCAAAAGGAAAAGATCCAAGGGATAAATCTGAAAGAATTCTTAGTCATTTCATGACATTGCATGACTATTCCCTCTGTGACTGACAAATAAATATCTGAAGACAGGGCATCTTGGTTCTAGAAGTTAATTGGTAGATATTAATTATTTTATTATTCTGTTTTGAGAAACGATCATACTTCATTGGACTTTCCTTAGTTTAAGTTGCAGTGAAATCACTGAAAATATGTCATGTAATTTATTTCTCCAATGTATACTGTCTAGTTCTTTCCTGCATTTCCTAATACAAAAGCAACTAAACTGTTTTTTTAATCATTTTATGATTTTCTGCCAACTTTACTTATATCCTAAAAATTAGTAGTATTATACCAATTCAATAACTTATTTGTAAATTGTCAAAATACAAAATGTTTACAGGAGTTTTTTGATCATCAAAATGACTTCTCCTTCAATTATTCATTCACTCAATAAGTAAGTATTTATTACATACCTGATAACTGTCCTTTTCCTTCTAGACACCAAACATCGTTTGAATTCTTATATTTCTGTTTGTTAAACACATTCAGTGGAAATTTACCATCTGCAATGACCCATTATAATTTAAAAATTACTTTGGTTCTTACTTTATTTATGCTGAGATATTCACAGCAAGTGGTAAAAGCAACTAGAAATTTTTCCCCTATAACAATGTCTGTGAAAATGTTCAAAAGCACGTTTTTTTTTTTAAAAAATGTTCTTGCAATTAAAGTGGTTTAAATCTTTACTTCTAAAATACTTTGAAAGGAAAGAGATTGACTTTTCTCTTTCTGAAGATCCTAGTTAATTTCTTCTTTTTTCTTCACAAATATCTTAAATATAATATTCTGATAGATAAGGAATATTTTTGAAAACAATACTCTTTCCCTAGAATAAGCTATTTTACTAAATTCCCACAGATTGTTGTATTTCTAATACATTTATGTTCATAATTGTATCTATGAAGCTACAAGTTTTTAACCACAGTTCTCACAGGCCTTGGGATTGCATACAAATAACACATTGCATAATCTGTGCGTACGTATATTCTAGGTAAGTACTCAAAATGAATTTATAGGCTTTATATAATCAAATATAAAACTAAAAATAACAGAGGTGTGTTTTCTTGAACTCCTAAGTTGGAGAAGATGAAAATACTTCCAATATTTCAACATTTTAAAAAGAACTCTCAAAAGAACTTTAAAAAGAACATTCTGGAGTATTTAATTGGATACCTTATGAAAATGTGACCTCAAAATCGGTCACACTGACTTTGAACACATCATCAGTTTTTTCAAGAATGGCCTTAAGGACTTGATGCATTTTAAGTGAGTTGCCAACATCCATGATGAAGTCCTTGGATTTACATATTTCCAAACTCCTTTTTTCCCATTTACCAAGAACTTTCAGACTCTAGGAGGACTGCTTGCTAGGGAGAAATTTATATTAGCAAACTAATTTATAAATTTTAAGTGGGTGTTGGCAGGAGGAATAAGGAGGTAGGTGAAAGGAAAATTTGCCCTGAATAAGGCCGCCAAATATTGCCATAGAATAGTCTTTTTCCAAAGGACATATCAGAATATTGTTTGATGAACAACAGAATTAATGCAAAGTTGTTGAACTTTATTTTGGAAAGTAAGTATCAAATTTTGTTAGGTGGATTTCTTTGCTTTACTGTAGTCTGCAAAGTAGAATGAATATAGGCAACTTACTGTCTAGGGCAGCCAAGATTTGTCACTAGGTCTATGGATTTATCCTCAGTATCTTTATCTGTATAATAATAATAGTAATACCAGTGATAACCCTACATCAAAGCATTCTGTGGGAAAACATGAGTTAATTTCTTCTCATAAAGTTTTATGCTTATAAAATTTGCTAGTTATTTTAAATGAGAAAATTAAGTAGACTGAATGTCTAGAATGACCATAATAAGTATAAGAAAACATTTAAAACTTCACTTTTCTAATTCAACCCTATCCAGTAGAGGTTTTTATGATGGTGGAAATATTCTATATTCTTCATGTCCAAGATGTACCTGGTAGCTCTGTGTGGCTGTTGGGCACTTGAAACCTGGCTAGTGTGACTAAGAAATTGTTGTTTTAATTTAACTTAATTTAAATTTAAACTTAAATCACCACTTGTGGCTACAGACCACAGATCTACAGGCTACAGATCAATATAGGTCTAAGTATTTAAAAACTACATATATTCTTCATCGGGGGAGATTCTGTGAGGCCCTCAGGGACATATTTGCATTTATTCCTTTCTCTGAAAGCGTTTGTGTCAGATCTCTCCTCTCTTTAACATCTGGTGCAGTCTACTACTGGAGCGATCTGGATTGGGTATTTCTAATTACAAACTCGTTCTTTAATGCATTATTCAGATTTTTCTATTCCTTCCTGTTCAATTTGGAAATTAAACTTTTCTGCTATTTTTAAAAATTTCATCTAATAGCTTCAAATACATTGCTGTAAACAAGTAATTAAACATCTTAGTTTCTTTTAAATGGCCATACATTTCGTAACGATGTTCCTTTTTACTATTTCCTCTTAAACTTGGCATTGCAAATTCTTCTGTTTTAATTAGCCTCATCCAAGCTTTAGCAATTTATTGATCTTTACAGAGACACGAAAACAAAAAAATAATTTTTGTTGACCCTCTTTTTTGAAAGTTTTTAAAAATGCATTTTATTAATTTTTGCTTCTACATGTTAGGTCTTCCTTCTAATTTCTTCAAGTTATATTTGCTCTCATTTTTCTATCTCATAGAAGTAGACGGTTATATAATTGAATGGAAACTTTTTGTCTAATTAGAAATGTTTAGAATCAATCTCTGTCTTAATACAGTTGTAGTTCCATCTTTTACTTTTCTTTTTTAACGTTCTAAACCACTTTTATTACAAAATCTACATCTGTGATGAAAAGAAATTCAACCAGTGCACCAGAGTGTAACAGAAGGAGCCAGAGTGCACACTTCTGAGCATCCTGCCCCGTGTGTGCGTACGTGTGCATGTGTGTGCACTGACAAGAGGGACACGGGAGCTCAGATCCGGAACCAAGTGGTGGGCAAGGGGTCAGGTGGCAAGATGTCCACAAGAAGGGACGAGGGGCAGCCGGGGCGCGAGGACAGAGCAAGGCAGCGCCAGCAAACCGGGACTCCCGGCGCAGCACTCGGTGCTCGGGCCAGGCGGCGGGCAGCCACTGTCCTCCTCCCTGGGCTCCCACGAGGGGCGGCCGGCAGGAGCGCGGGAGAAAGCACAAGTACACGAGTGGCCACAGAGGCTTCACTTGTCACAGCTGAGCCACCGAAATGTCCTTCAAGGGAGAGTGGACAGGGAACCCGCGCAAATGCCAGTCCCGGGGGCCCACTGAGCAGCGCACAGGAACCAATTCCAACACAACACGGCGATCTCAAGGGCGTTGCACCAAATGAAAGCAGCCAATCTCAGAAAGCAGATCCTGCATGATTCCACGGATGTAACCTCGGCAAAGTGACAACTACAGAGGCAGAGAGCAGACCAGTGGCGGCCAGGCTCAGGGCTGGAGGGCAGGCACGACACCCGCCATGGAGGTGGCGGACGGCCACCGCATGCCGACTGCGGGAGGGTGACTCCATGTGTCCGTGACGTCCTAAGACGCCACCTGCCATCTGTGGAGCTGCTGTGGACACGACCGCCAGGCCATGGCCGCTGCCCTGAGAGCGGCAGCGGCTGCCCCGGGGCGCCGGGCCCCGCATCCCGCCCAGCGGCGGTCCCGGCCCGGAACGCAGGCCGATCCTGACGGCCCCGCGGCGGGCCCAGC
This sequence comes from Vicugna pacos, assembly GCF_048564905.1. Taxonomy (NCBI): domain Eukaryota; kingdom Metazoa; phylum Chordata; class Mammalia; order Artiodactyla; family Camelidae; genus Vicugna; species Vicugna pacos. Next base: position 2,261,351 of record NC_133010.1, on the reverse strand, counting down.
CGTCGGGACCCGGAGCGCGTTCATCGGGTCACTGAGGGGCGCTTGAGATTTCTTGTGCGTGTCTCGAAGATGGATAAGGAGCCGGCCACGAGGGAAAGGTACTCGCCCCGGGTCTCAGCCTTCGGGAACGCGTGGCTCTCCGTGTCCTTGCTGGATTTACTGTGGGCTATGCCAGCTTCCCTCGTGGAGTCCTCGATTTGGCTGAGCAGCTTCTGCCAGAAGGCGACGCGCTGCCAGTCAGGCTCCTGCCCCGACACGTCCCTGCCGGTGCCCCGCTCGCCGCCGCCGCCGCCGCCGCCGCCGCCGCCGCCGCCGCCGCCTCAACTGCAGGGCCAGGCCCGCATCTTGTAAGTTTTGATATATCATATTACAATTAGTATTTGGTTAATTACTTAACACTTTCATTTGATTTATACTTTGAGTCATGAATAATTAAGAAATGATTTCCTGATTTCCAAGCATGAAATGACTTACTAGTAATTTTTTTTTCTGATTTATAGCTTAACTTTTCTGTGATATTTTATGAATTTGGAGAGATATCCTTTATGTCTTACAATGCGGGTAATTACGGTAATTTTCTGTGACTTGAAAGGAAGGTGCATTTTTTGGTCTGGTTGTTTTATTACTAAATAAAATGTGCTAATATCCCCTGCATTTATATGAATTTGTCTCTTTTCCTTTGAATCCTGCTTTCATTAACTCAACCCTCTTTTTCTCTAATAATGCATTTGTTCGTAATGTTTACTTTTCCTAATATTCATCTAAGTGGCATCAGATTTTCTTTTGTTAATATAGTCACAGTATATAATTCGTCATTGTCTTTCAATCCAATTCAAAATATTGTTTTTATTTCAGACAATTAACTTTTATGTATAACTTTCCTTATACATACTCTTTTTATGTTGCTTTTTAGTTCCTCCTTTATCTAGAAGTTTCCATCTGAGATCATTCATGTTCTGAGAAAAACTCTTTAGTTCTATATTTAGTGCTGTTTTGCTAGTAATAAGTTACCCTAGTTTTTATTCTTCTGAAATTTCTTTCACCTTTTTTTTTTGAATAAATGGTATTTTTGCCACATACAGGATTCTACTTTGGCAGTTTATTAGATATACAATTTCAAATTGGAAGTAATTTTCTTTCAGCACTTTGTGCGTGTCATTCTTGTCCTCTGCCTTCTGTTGTTTCTGTTGAGGATTCAACTTTCAATCCTATTGCTCTTTTAACAAGACTTTTTTTTTCCCTTTTCCCTCTGACCACTTTAGAAATATTTTCTTTGTCTTAGGCTTTCAGTTGTTTTACTATGAAGTGCCTGGATATGGTTTTCTTTCTCTGGTTTTCTTCTTGTGATTTTTAGAGCTTGAGTATATGGGTTGATGTCTTCCATCAATTGTCCGTTTTCCCTGCCATTGTCTCTTCAAGCATTTCTTCTGCCTCATTCTCTTATCTCCTAGAATGCTGTTTAGCATAGTTAAAATCCTATCTTTCTCTTATGGTATTTACCTTATTTTACATTCTGTTGTTTCTCTGTGTTTCACTTAGAATGTTATTTTTTCCTGATTTATCTTTTAATTCTAGTTCTCTTTTCAGCCGTGTATAATCTTCTATAAACAATTCTAAATTATTCTTAACTTCAGTTACTATATTTTCACTTATCAAATTTTCATTTGTTTCTTTTTTCTTATTCTAATATTATTGCAATCTTTGAATTTCTGAAATATATATAGTATAGTTATTTTTAAATCTATGACTGAAATCTTCAATATCTATATCATGTCATTTCTTTATGTGTTCTGCTTTGTTTCATGATTTACACTCACAATTTAATTTCCTTTGTGTTGAAATTTTAAGTTAAAAATGTAAAGGGTATTTGAGATTCTCAGTTATCATCCTCTGAACATGGCTGAGATTTACCTCTAGAATTCCCAGATCACCTCAATCCAATAAAAGACTAAGGTAAATTGAAGCTGGATTTTTATCTTTATGAAGAATGATTTATTTCCTGTTTAATCTTACTCCTAGGATTTAGCACTTCAGCTTTCCAGCCAAAGCTTATGGAATGAATAGGGTTTTGTTCAGTTCTCCCCCTCTGCTTACTATTGCGTGTTCTGTTGAGAAGTATTTTTCAGCTTGTCGTTTAGTACAAGACTTGTTTTAATGAGAAGATTTTAGTTATTTTAGTTATTTTGAAGGTAAATAAATATTCACCATAAAATAGACTGCTTTCCAGAACTCATTACATAATTTGGCCTTTGATGCTTATTTTTGTATAGATGATCACAACCACAAACTTTTTGAAAACCTCTTATTGGATAAATAATTTTATTATTTTATATTTGTATGTCATATATTATTTGAGATTGATTTTTAAATATACATTTGTAATAGTTATTTTCCAAGAAATTAGAATTATTTTGACAGTGTATTTGCAAAGATTGGCAGTTAAGAAGGTTGTTTTAAGTTATTCACTTGAATAGTCAAACATGTACATATGGGATACCAACTCATTATTTTGCCTCTTATAAATACATGCTTTCACAGAAAGACACATCTATGTGCCTTGTCACCTAAACTGAACCACACATTCTGTGAAGATGGTTGTCTGATACAGTAGGAATTGTTTTCTATAGATTTTTTTTCCAAAAATTGAAGAAAATATTTACTATATAAAATCAGTATTATGGAATTGCTATTAAAACTTCAAGGCTTTAAAAATAGAGGCACTGGATAGAAAAATACATTATATTGATATATATTTATATTAGTGCTATATATGATACATTATTAGTATAAAATATTTCCAAATATATTTTCTGAAAAAAGCAAGGGAAAGGATAGCCATGACCTCTGTGGCCCACTACAAAGTTGAGAACAGAGGTCTTCCAGACATACGCTTAAGCTGGTAGACTTGACAGTAGCACTGCTGACTACCGTGTGAAAAGGCTGACCTTAAAAAGTTAATTGGAAGTTACACCACATTAAAGATGTATTGACTGCTCTAATAGGCATTGTGAGATGCAGAAGCATCTATTAACCCTCCAGTGCTAATGATTCTGTGTGTGTAAGTTAATGAGATGTGAACCCAGCAGCCAACTGAGAGAGGTGGAAGTGACAGCACTGGAGGAAACGCTATGTTTCCTTATCTGACCCGCCTCTCCAGCTCGGCAGTCCAGCTATAGACTATTTCTTCAGGGGTGTTTTCTAATTGGCCTAAAAATGAGTTTCCTAATTTCCAGTAAATAGTTACTAATTTTATTTATGGCATATGTTTTTACCTTTATTGTTGTGCTTCATAATTTCATGCTTAATGGTGTTTTTTCAAAAAAACAAATGATAATTTCAATGACTACTGTCTGTAAATGTAAGCTACCAGAGGCTAAGAAATGTCAAATTACTTTGTCTACCTTTTTTTTTTTTTTTGTAATTGTTGTAAGAGAGTCAAGGAAAAGCATGATCAGAAATTACATTTTTTATGAGTTGGCTAGTTGAATTTTAGGCAGCAGAGTAAACGGACTCAATTCTTTTGATTATATAGAATCTGTCAAAACATAAAAATGGAATCAGTAGGCAAACAAGATGTTAATCTACAATGGACAGAGAGTTAAAATAACATTTTCCTGTGAATTAGAAGTGAATTGGTATGTGGAAGCTGTGAATCCCCAATATGGTGATGCATTTAAAATTGCTAAAGATGTCATACTGGCAATTCCACAGCCTCAATTGGTTTGGGTTGCAGAGGAGAGAAGAAAGGTAATACCTCGCCAATCAGCAGGTGCCCTCAGCGCAGTCTTCATCCAGTCACTGCCGTCTCTTTCCAAAAATCAGACTCAAGTCGTTACACGTATATGAGATGGTTCTGTTTAATACCATCTACTAAAATCTTGGGGTTTCCTTTACCTTTTTAATCAGAGAAGATTCATCTGTACGATAAAGCAAGAGTAGTTTGGTGGAGGCAGTCAACATTTTGAGGAATTAACTTCTTCATGAAATAAGCAGATATTTGAATTCTTCCCAGGCCATGTGTCTGCTTCCTACTTTTAGGGCAGTTGCTTTTTCAAAGTTTCTTTTTAACTGCTGTTTTTCTTCTTTTATATCCTGGAGGCAAGGAGAAAACAAGCTTGTATTTTTCCCTTTCAGCTTGGAAGGAGAAAAAGTATTTCCCCCAAACAAAAATATTGACAGTCAAGAGGTCCAGAGCAGATCAGTAAGCCAGAGCCCTGAAAGACATAAATAACTTTTTTTTTTTTGGCCCAAGGGATGTAAGGAGATTTATGCAGTTCACACTACATGCTCAGTTTTATTTTCCTGGGGGTGATATTTCGGAAGGTTACTGATAGAATTGTTTTGCTTTTTTCTCATCAGTTCTTTTATTAGTTAGTTGCATTCATGTGGCTTCCTCCGCTGTGCTAGGTCTCCTTGTGAAACAGCAATAGTGCTGTGGTTACCTGGGGGACTTACTAACTAGAAGAGGGACATTACAAGATTTACTTGATGAATTGTCTCTGTCTCTGTCTCCTGTCTCCCTTAAAGCACGTGTTTTTACAAATTAACATCCAATAGAGATGTGGGCACATGGATGAACAATATTTACTTGGACTTTATTTAATACAAAGAAAGACAGACACAAACAAACAAAAAGCCAGAAAGGACAAAGTAATTCAAGGACAATTTAAATGATATGATGATTGTTCTAAAGTTGCTTAATACCAAAAAGATACAATTAATTTATACATGATAATTAAACAAGTGGTAACTGTGCCTCTCTCATTTATGTTTACCTAATTTTTTTTAAGTTAGAGGCAATGGCTAAAAGAAAATGAAGTCTGATACTCCTATAGAGAATAAGAAATTTAATATTTTTATCCAAGGCTTTTGGTGTCTATTATGAAAATAGAGAACAATTCTCTTGGAGATAGACTCCTTTTGTTCAATGTCCATTCATTGAGTCAGTTACTCAGAAAGCTGAACGTTTTGTCAGGCAATAGAAATACAAAGATAAGTCAATGTAGCTTTTATCACCCAGTAGCTTGTAGTATATTTGGGGAAAATATAATTATAATAAACTATGGAAATCCAATGTGCTCTGGAAATCCAGTTGTGTTTGGCTTTGTGTTCTCAATACGGTGGTGTCTGGAATGAAGGAAGCTGTGAATAAACTTATAGTGATATTGTATTCAAGGTTAAAAAAAAAGAAAAAGAGACCCTTGGTATTGCTTGCTGCATCTTTTTCTTATCATCATTCATGTTTTATCAGTATGATTTTTCTACTATTTTTCTGAGATATCTGGATATCAGTGGAAAATCAGTGTAGAGAAGCTTACATGACTCACTTTTAAAATAGTCAGTGGACACCGAGAAGAAAGTATGCTTAATGAGATTATGTACTGAGCAATAAATAACAAGTAAGTAAATAAATAAATAAATATTGACTCTTTGGGAGAAATGTATATGTAAACAGGGAATGAGTAAGTTTACTCAGAAGCTAGAGTAGTACCCATGTGCATAAGATGGAAATGTACTCAAATGTGCTGGCTTTTGCTGTACATTTTAGGTAACTGTAAGAAATGTGAAAACTTTCACACAATACGGTGGATTATTTTAAAACATTAGTTTTAGAATTTTATATATTTGAAAACATTAGTTTTAGAGTTTTATATATCTTTTTATATCTATATTCATGTATTTATTGTTTTATTTAATAAAATATCACTGACTTTGCAAAATTCTGAATGGTGTAGGATTTCATCCAAAAGAAAAGTATAGAAGGGAATGAAGATTTATTTATTTATACTGAACTATAGTAAAAGCTTGATGAAAGAGAATCAAGGTCAGATTTATGGTTATTTCACCACCAACATCTTGTCGTAGCATCTACAAACAAAGCTTACATATGTATGAATAGATGATACGTTTGTAAACACTTACAATGATTATGTATACTTAACAAGTCATGTCTAAATTACATGTCAAAAAAATGCAAGGACCAGTTCCTTTCTAAAAGAACAATCATAACTAATAGCTGGTAACTTTTTGAGAAAAAACTTTAAAAACAAGAGAAAGTATAAAAAGCCAGATTTTATAAAACAAAAATTTTACTTTTTTTCTAATAATGAAAGCTGCAACCTAGGAAAAATAATCTATAGGAGAACACGCCAGTTGTTGGCATACAAAGAGGTAGATAAAAGTATATACTGTGATGTTTTGGAGAACTTTATCTTCCAAAATCCTTTGTGTGGTTTTATGTGTTTTATATTGTTTCATCTTACACTACTTTATCTGCTTACATTAAAGCAGTTTCTCTCATCATTAAATATTTTTACCAAGTGTAAAATTTCACTCAAAAAAACCCATAGTTGAGTTTAGTTTAGAAACAGTTTCAAATGTGTCAGTGATCTGTGTAGTTGTTCACTTCATCTACCCCTCATATGTCAGCAGTCAGTATCTAGTGATGAAATTTAGTAGTTACAAGTTTTTTTGTGTGTGTGATATACACAGGGCTTTTCTACTGAGAGTAGAGGTGGGGAGGGACAGATAATATACAGGGAAACAGACAAGGAAGAAGGGCAGCCCTGTCAGTGCAGTGGCATCACTTTGTACCAATGGTTGATGTAGTGGCAGAATCAAGTTTAATGAGACTGATTTTTATTTTATTCCTCTCTCATACTACCTTCTTTATGTACATGATCTCATTTAATTATCTCAACAATTCAATGAAACCAGTACAATTTTGTATTGGAAGAAGTGAGAACTCTAAGTCTGGAACTCAAGCTTTCTGACTCCAAGCCGGCTCTGTGGACCGTCAGTTCCTCCAGCAGGTAACCTGAGTGTGCCTGCGTTCAAGGAGCAGCGCAAATGGGGGCCGGGGCTGTGGCTCCTGCCCAGGCTTCCCTCTGGGGCTGCTGGTTTATACTGACGTCATAAATTCTGGGATGGAAGTAATTTTGAAAAGTCACCTAATCCATTCACCCTGCCTTAAATTTTCCTGACAGATGAAGAGCTACCTTAATTCTCTACCCCTTCAAGAGAAAGTACAGCTTTCTTCTGTCTCTGATTCCTGGATGTAACAACTCCTAGAGCAGGAGATCTCACCTCTTATTTTTATGGCATAAATCCCATTCAGTGCCATTTCAGCTTGTTGCCTTTTGCTCTGCGGCTTGAGAACACACAGTGATAGCTAAATAACAGAGTTTCTTTTACTTAAATATGGGTTTGAAAAATGTCTCTTCTTCAAACTATGTAATTCACATGCTTTTAACTTTTATTAAAAACACATTTTTCAACAACATGATTTGTCTTTTACTTTTTTTCTGGGCACTAGATTTATTTTCTTTCTTTTTGTGTTAATGGGCTCAGATCGGGGGAATTCTAGAGGGTGTTTGACCTTGGTTTTGCTGACTTTTTTAGACCTTTGTTTAAATCTTTTTAAAAAAAAAAAATCCACAGCTGCTCTGTGGTCTTCTTCAACACTATCAAAACACAATGAACCCTTTCTTGTAGTTTTTTTTTTCCTCCTTTTTGTGATTCTGATCCGATCACTTGCTGTCTTTTAAAACCTTAATCACATGTGAGTATGGATAAAAACACTCTTGGTGGGTAAGGACTTTCTGGAGCTCAAATACCCTCCTAACTAGCTATTTATTGGCTGATGATGTGTTTTGAAAGTCTGCTTACAGCCCCATATTTACCTCCAGCCCTGTCTGTAGTCCCATTTGATTCACATTGTGCAGCTAATAGAGTTTCATCTCTACTCAGTGTTTCCAACTTAAGTTTAAATGGGATTAATGCAGTGAAAATTTCTTTTTAAATGGTTAGGTTAATAACCTGGAAATTATGGCTTCCCAAATAGGCACTCCCAAAGCTCCTTTACTTTCATTTTACTTTTTTGCCTGTCTTCAAATTTCCAAATTATTAATACCATGTTTGTGTGATTAATAATTTTAAGTGTGATTTACCTTCTTTGTGTTTTACTTTGAAAAGAGTGGAGACCATCTTCACAATTGATTCAATAGCTGTAAATCTTCCTAGAAGTCACATTGCAAGATAGCATTCATCATCAATCATGGCTTTAATTAAAATTTCGGTTAGAACTGAGTAAACTTTCTCCTTTGCTGTTAATTTCTCAAACATGTTTACCTTTGCCTTTTTTTCCTAAAATATATTAACATAATAATACGGTTTATTATATAATTTGTATTTTATATTTCCTGGTACTTCTTAACATTTATGTTTTAGAAAAAACAAGTATAAGCATTAAAATCTGAATGGTGTTCCCCTGTAGTCAGAGGCCAACTTGATTATATATACAATATTAATCCCTGTAATACACAGACTAGCCTGAGCATTTACATAGAAGTATGCTTCTTAATTTTATATCAGAAAATGAATAAACTACCTTTGCCTTTCTACTGTTTATCATAAAACCAACAAGCAAAACCCCAAACTGGCATTTATTTAAAAATACAAAGAAATGTAGTACTATGTAGATGTGCAAAAGGCAATACTTTTTTTTCAAGTATTCATGATAATAAAAAGTATCCTATAAAATTAATTAAGGGTAATATTGTTTAGCATAGTAGCTCCACTTTCCAATTACATAGGCAGTCTCCTATGAAATCGGAAAAAGCATACTGTAAATACATGCTTTCTCTTTAACCTCGATGATCTGGCTGACAGATTGACCCTCTTGGTAGACTACTATCGATCTCAAGAAAACCAGTATGTCCAGCAGATAGTCTTTAAGTAAAAGCTTAGACTGATCCCCTCTACAAATATAAGAATTTCAAACCCATATATTTTGTTAAATATGTGAGGAGTAGTCGAATAGTTTGAGACAGATGTCAATGGCATTACATCATTTGAAAAACTATATAACTATTTGAGAGGTGCACAATATAAAATATCTAAAGATTTTATGAAGTTAAAATAAAATCCATTTTTCACGAGTCAACTTGTCAATCTTCAACTACATGAAACTATGTAGTTTTTTCCTTTGGAAATGATGTATGTCTAGTTCATTGACTTAGTCCATTTGGCTACTATAACAGAAGACATAGACTAATTAGTTTATAATTAGTAGAAATATTTCTCATTGTTCTGGAGGCTGTAATTTCAAGATCAGTTTTCCAGTGTAGCGGGTTCTGGTGAAAACACTCTTTAGGTTACAGGCTGCTAATTCATGCTGACATTGTAGAAGGGGCAAGGGACTCTCTTGTACCTCTCTCATAAGAACATTAATCTCATTCATGAGGGTTACATCCTCAGACCTAATCACCTCGGATAGGATCCCTACCTCCTATCACGCTGGGTATTAGGTTTTCAACATATGAATTTAATGGTGGGGGGGGCGGGAAATTTAAGCATTCAGACCATAACTTCTATTTTTTTTAATTACAATTATGTGTTCAAAGATAGCACTGTACCCAAACAAATCATGTTTTTATGTGAAGTTTCATAGGAATTCTTAAGAAAGTTAACATCAACAGCTCCATCAAGCAATGCATCAAAAATTTTGTAAACAATATATCAAACTCTTAAATCACCATTTTCAAACTTTTGCTGAAGTGTTAGGGCAACAGTAGTTTTATTTCTTCAGTTCAATGATAGTTCATCCAGATTATAAAACCTGCTATTAAAAAAGTAAGACAATGTAAAGAATGAAAAATTCTAAAATGTTATAAAAATTATTTACTTTATATTCCAAAAGGAGATCATTTTAGGACATTTTAGGATTTAAATTAGTAGATAAAATTTAAATTTCTATTAGTGAATGGCATTTATTCTGATGAAACATAAATATTTGAATTAAGATTACCCAATTTTGAATCAATCAATTGTCAGTCCACTTGGCTAGCCAATGATATCCTTAAAAGCATTCAAAACAGCAGCATTCTTTTGGATTGACACAACAAACCCAGAATATTTTTCTCACATTTAATGTAAATAAATCTGTATTTTTTTATATGAGAAAAGCCTGTAACAATTGCCTTTATTTATGTGACACTATACCTACATGTACAAGAAGAACTTCATATTTCCAACTATTGTAATCATTCTTAACAGTTTCAGTTTCCTGCACAGTTTTTTTTTTTTTCAGGACATTTAGGGTTTACAGAGTAGTCACATAACAATCATTCAATAATGCAGGAGACTAGCAAAACACAAGCGTCCCACACAGTTTTCATAGCTAGCTAATTGCCTTTTCCTTTCACAATAAATTATTAAGATAACTGCTCCACTTTTAAAGATTTGTTGAATGAAAGTTCATTATGCTTCAGTATCTTTAGGAGAAATTTATTAGTATTGCCTGATGATGGTGAAAGATGAATTGCAAATGAGATGACTTTGAGTCACATCCATATGCAAAGTCTAGGTAATGAAATACTTAAAGAATGTGCCTGGTAACGTCTACATAAAAATCCATATAAAGGGAATAGTTACACCACAAAGAGTCAGTACTGATGGATGAGTGTATTAGAAAAGCACAGTAAAAAGGAGATCAAGGAGAATCATTTCCAAATTAAATTTTTCAGTTCAACAGTATGAGACCAAGCTGGTGCCATATCAGGGAATTGTTCACACAGGGGGAAAGGTGATCATGGAGTCTCTCACTGTATTAAAATAAAACAAATATTATATTCACATTTCATCTTGCATAATCCAGTGACTGGTATAGGGAGAAGCAATTCATATATGTTTTTCATACATGAAAAATGGGGGATATAATGAAGGATTTACACCAAAAAGAAATCAAATGGTGAATTTTTCTCAACAATTAAAAAAATGTTGCTATTCTCAATTTGTTTAGGAAATCTGTCTCTCTTTTTTTTTAAAGGTAAAATATCAAGCAAGAGAGGGAACCAGTTTACTAATTCTAACCTATAAAGCAGGTGTTAACATCAGGAGGACAGAATAGGAAGTTTTTTTGGATTGTACTTTATTTGCTATTTAAAAATTTTTTTTTATTGAGGTATAATCAGTTTACAATGCTGTGTCAATTTCTGGTGTACAGTGTTAATAGTTCAGTCGTACATATACTTAACATATTTTTTCTTTTTCAGTATAGGATACTATGAGATATTGAATATAGATCTCTGTGCTATTTTGAACACGAGTAATTCATGTTATTCTTGATTTAGTTTTGCTTTGCAACCAGTAGTATCAGTTTTGAACCTCTGTAGATGGGATGCAAACCATTTTGATTTTAGTCTACAGGTTATGGGTGAACTTTTAAGTTAGATATTGCTAATTTGAATTATGCTTAGAAGGAACCTATATGACATATTTTAGAAGTACCTTAGTCTCAGAACTGAAATAAATTCAAATTTTCTTAGAAACTCAGACTTTTAGCATCCTAATCATTTGTGCTACAACTTGATATTTATACTGAGCACGGATTTCTATGTCCATGAAAATGAAAAAATGTAAAACAATTAAGAGGTTTTCAGTGAAATGTAAATCAATACTTTGGCATAGATATAACCTGTTAACTTTTCTCTATTCCTACCCAAATCCCAGGCTAATAGCACTTCAGTATTTTAAATGTTAAGTCTTCTATATAAAAACCATACTTTTAAAACCAGACGTATGTCTGGTTTTGATTTGTTTTTCCCACATAAGCTCAGAACATAAACTGCTTCCCACTGCTATGGCTTTACCACAAGCATGCTTTCTCTAGTCTGTGAGCATAAAATATGAAACGGGCTCTCTTCATAAAGGAAATCAACAAAAATGTCAATGGAAACCTTTCTGATCCCACAGCCACATACAAGAAGCCCACCCACCCACACACACAAAGGATGCCTCAAATCAATGCTTATTTCTGTGATTTTGTTCTTTTTACCCTAAAGAACAGGAGAAGAATGTCCTTATGATGAATGGGCATTTAAACATTACTTCTGTTGATTATATTTTCTTGGATTTTATTAACAACTGAATTCATTTTGCAGATGTGTGGAGATCCCAAATTAATACTTAAACTTTATTTAAAACAAGTTCTATCCTACAAAATTCTTTGATTTAAGAAAACTTATCAATAAATACTGAGAGGATTTTTTTACCTATATGAACAACTCAGTATCTGAAGTCTAATTTAATTTAAAACTCTCAGTCACCAAGACACTACTACAAACAGTATTTTCCTTTCTAAGTTTGTGTTATAGTTTTGTTACACAGTAAAAGTTTAATCAGAATCTATACCCACTAAATATCCATGTCTCTGGTGGTACAGATTCTCTGCTAGACGATGGCAAGTGGGTGAGTGTGGTAACATTTCCTTCTGACTAACCCACAGCAGCGACCTGGCAGGAAACCTGTAGCTGCTCAGGACACTCTGAGCAAGTCACTTGATTCTTATGGATCCAAGTCTATGGAAATGGGAAAACTATCTCTTTATCAAAAAAAAAAAAAAGTATGAGTTTTAGACAGAAACCAAATTACCCATATAATATTGTTTGTATAGAAATCAAATAATATAATCAGATAATTTATGGGAAAAAATGAGCTGTTATGATTGAACCAAAAGTAAGGCCACAGGGGCAGCATCCGTGCAGGTTCTGCACGATCCATTATGTAGTGCTTATTGAGGCCAGCAGGTATATTATGTCCATGCTTTTGCCATCAGTATTCTGCAGTTGAGACACAAAAATACTGATAGAGCTTTCTTAAAGAATCCATTTAATATCTTCCAATGATGCACAGAACATACCAAGGGGGACAAACTAGGAAATGCCTTCTCTTTCTGAATTTAGGGGCTTCTCTTGGCAGATGGATTTTTTTTTTTCATGGTTGTGATGGGAATTTCCACTTGAGTGTATTATTTAGAAGAAAACAAAGTAATTTTCTATAAAGAATAACTTCAAGTTTGAAACTTCCTACACAGAAACACAAAGCCAAGGAGAAAACACTTGGAATAAAATCTCACAATTGTGAATATTTTATGATAGCCCTTAAGAAATGCTGTAACATAAAATAAATGAATTTGATAGCCATTTTTGTACATTTCAAATGGTGATGTGTGCCTTTTCTACTTCCTAGAAATGAATCATGCTCAATGTAATATTCTTATTTTTTGTGTTCTTGTATGTCCATATAAATGTAAGCATTAAGAAAATCTTGGTAATATTGTGTCTACTTCTATTTTCTCTTAGGAGCCATACTTTGCTCTCAGACCTCTTCTCTGTAGGAGATAAGGAGGCCCACACTAGTGCCAAGCTGGCCATCGCATCAGCACACTGATTGGTGTCTTTTCTCTGAAGCATTAAGGCACTGTTTGCTTGACTGGCAACAGAGGGTTATCTCACCATGTCCATGCTTGCTGTTCATTTTGTTTTTTCATTTCATGTGATTAAGCTCCATTATGAGGATTTCAGGTCACCCACAGTTAAATGTTATTCCAGCTGATGGGCACTTTGATCAGCTTGTCTCACAACTTTTCTTTGAAAATTGCATGTTCCCTTTCAAAAGACTTCTCAGCAAAAATAGTTTTAAATTAAGTCACCAGAGAAAAAATAATGCACAGAGGCCAATTAATATACTCACCGACACAGATTGTGCTCATTCTTCTTTCTTTAATCCTGACTCATGCAGTTAATTTAGAGGACAAATATTTAATATGTGACTAAGGAAAAAAAGGTGCGCACACATGTGAGAGAAACCTACTAATCTAAGACTGCCTGTGCGTTGGCCTCAGGAGTTATTTTCAGCATGATTCAATGAAATGAGAAAACTCTACCGCAGGGTGTACTATTGTTATTGTTGGAATGTGTGAACTTTGTTCTTTAATCTGCTGATTGATGCAAGATGTGCATTTGCCATTGATTTAGCTATAAATATAATGTCTAGAGACCTCAAAACCAAGTTTACATTTTTGTGTTCATGATAAAGGTATTTTGAGGAGAAAAGTTTGTTAAGCTTTGATAAATAAATGAGTTTCACTTACATTATAGGATTATATTATGAGACAATATTTATATTTTCCTTTTAAAAATTTATTTAAAACATAACTGTATAATAACATGGACCACTAATACTATGCTAGATGGAAATTTCACTTTTATCTTTATAATTAATCAGCCATGTAAAAATAATGTTATTTGACTGATAGTGATTTTTGTCTTCCAGAGAAATTTCATTTTGCCTGTTCTTTGTAAAGCTCTGATGATATTTATTTATCTTAAAAGTGTGTTCATGTATGTGTCCTCATAGTTATAATTGCATTTTTTCCTTACTTTTTTACTCTCCCTTAATGTATTATTATTGTTATAATTTAAATAATAGTTCAAGTTGTCAAATACCCCAAGGGCATTGATATTCCTTCAGTGAGCTCAAGATATATTCCCAGCTTAAAACGCACTTGTAGTGAATTCCACACCTGTGTAGCTGAAAGCCATTTTATGTGTCAGAGTCTCCAGGGATTTTCAGGTCTGGAGATTATAAGGCAACAATTAAAACAAGGATTGCAGTAGCATTCTCATTTTTTGAACAGAGCTCCATCTTCTGAAATTGACAGAGAATTTTTAATTCTGGACATTTAAGAATACTGTCTGGAACATTTGCATTAATAAAGGGAACACCATGCAGTGAGTCATGTTACTTTCAAACAGATTAAAGAATAAGATGTATAATGACAGAGAAACTCAGGGAACTTCCTCATAACAAGCAAAGGTGGGAGACTCTTACATGGAGCTTTTGAATGACTGGACAGTGTTAAGCTGGCATGGGAGAAAACAGATTGATGGATGGGACTGACAGCAGGAACTGCCAGAAAACTAACCATGCTATTTCCTGATCTGATTACTACTCATCAATGTCAAATCATAAGTTATAACATCCTAAGGCAGACAAGGGGATTATAAAATATTAAAATTTAGATATTGTGGAAAATCTCTGTTAACACTTGACCTTGATACTATCCCCATAAGGAAAACAAACAAGTAACATGTTTCTAGATTCATGGGTTCAGAAATAGAGCTTGCCAAGTCATCTCATTACTCTGAGATATTAGTTTATTCCTCAGTATGCAATTGTAGCTTCAAAACTCTAGTGCCTAACTGGATGAAGTTGATACTTCACAGCTTTTGTCAAGCAACCTAAAACTAAATCAACTTAATAATAAAAGCAAACAATTGTGTAACACTTTAAACTGTTCTCACTCTAGATATTTAATTTGTGCCTCATTGTAAGTCTCTTGATAGTTTATCAGGTTGTCTTACGGTATCCATTTCTTATCTCTGAGAAGCGGGGGCTTTTTGCTACTAAATATCTTCCCTAAGGTTATTGGTAAATTTGAAAGCAGGTCTCAAATTTAAGTCTTCTCATTTATAGTTCTGTGCTCTTAAATATATGCTATGCTGCAATTTTAAGTAGACTCTTGAATTTATTTATAAGCAATAAAGCCAGACATATTTGATAACCATCATTTTTTCAGTTGTACTCGTGTGCATCTTACTGTGAAAGGCCACTCTAATATGTCCAGTTCTTTGTGACTCACATTTATTCCTTACGTAAAATGGCAAAATGCTTCACAAAATGAAGGTATCCCATCAATATCAAGTTCTAATCAGAATCAAGTTAAAGGTCAATTGTCAGGCTTCTTTTTTTTAAGATTAACTAGCTCCTAAGTTGGATCTTCATTTTCCACTAAAAGATCCATGGATACCCAGAAAAAAAGCTAAGTGCTCACAGCAACAAAAGAAACTTAACAGACAAAAGTTGTGCAAATCTGATAGGACGTTCCAGAAAATGGAGTTTCAGATACTGTGGTTAGTAACAAACAGTGTCAGAGGTTCTGTTTCCACATAGGATGTAAAAAGTCACACTAGTGTATTGCTCCAAAATTAACAATGAGAATTTGGATGATCTGCAAAATTCACAGTTAGAGTGTCTATATTAATAAAAGAGAAGCTAGATTTCAGAGTATTAAAAAAGACTAGTAATAGAGTCATTTCATAACAATAAAAAGGGGTCAGTTTGACAATAGACATACCAATCCTAACAACAGAGTTTCAAAACACATGAAGGAAAATGTGATAGAATTGAAAGGAAAAATAGAGAAACTAAAATGATGGTTGGAGACTTGAATACTAGTGTCTCAAGATGTGGACAGTAAATCAACAATGTCGTAGAAGAATTGGCCAACATTATCTACCAAGTAGGCCAAACTGATGTTCACAGAACACTCCATTCAAACATAGCCAAATACATGTTATTTTGAAATGCACGTGAAGTTTTATATGTGTGTGTGTGTGTGTGTGTGTGTGTGTGTGTGTGTATTATTCCAGGCCACAAAACAAACCTCAATAAATTTAAAAGGCTAGAAATCATTCAAATTATGTTCCCAGATTATAACAATTAAACTAGAAATCAATGACAGAATTATATTTAAAAAATTCCTCAGTATTGGGAAGTTAAACAGAATAATTGCAGATATCCCATGAGTCACCTAAAAAGTCTCAAGAAAAATTTTAAGCTATTTTGAACTGAATCAGAAAAGGAATCATTTCAAAATTTATGAAAAGCAGCTAAATCACTGCTGAGCATAAAATCTGTAGCATTAAATGTTTTTTTACGAGAATAGAAGAAAGGTCTCAAACCAGTAACGTAAACCTCTAACTCAAGAAACTAGAAAAAGAGCAAATGAAAGCCAAAGTAATTAGCAGATAAAAATGGAGCACCTCAGCACATACATTTCTGAAGGCAGCACTGTGAGCAATTATGGGTGGGGCTGGGTGCAAAAGATTGGGTGACAAGATGAGTAAATAAGGAGCAACACAGAGATTACAGACAAAAAATTTTAAATGTCTCCTCCATGCTAGGGAACTTGAGGTTTTTCACAACTGTTTTATCTCCCATTGACATCAATTATAGATGTTGTTAATAATATAAGCTTCACGCATGCATATTCTTTTCCTGTCCTGTTGGGGGCAGTTGGTACACGGCAGCAGACTGAGAAGGAGCACAGTGCAAAGCCATGCACATGATGATAATCATGTGTAACACTAATACAACCCTCACTCTACCACAAACTGTTCTAAATGCTTCCTGTGTATTATTTTATATAGTTACCAAAATAATTTAAAAATCATGGTATAGTAATATGTTTGGGTATACAGGTATATGATGACATTTAATTATCTTAACAACCCTGAATGATTACTGCTATCACCATTTTACATATGAAAAACCTGAAGCACAGAGGATTTAAGTAATTTTCACAAGGTCCCAAAGCTAGTTAGTAGCAGTGCAGGATTTCACCCAGGCAGTTTTTCATTATGCTACAAAACAAAAGTTGTAATGCTTTGAAGTTGCTCATAAGTGTTTTTTTTTTCCCACATATAGCTTTTCTCTCAATCTGTGCTTGAAAGCTAAACCTATTTAAGTTGTGGCAAAAATACACAGAGCTGATCTGACACCAAGCTCGTTCAGCGTGATAGCTGTGATTGGCTGAAAGGAGGGCTCTCATTTGGAGTAGGATGTGAACCACTGATGATTTTGGGGGTCCAAATTACTTGGATTTCAACATTTTTCTAAGTACATTTAATTTAGTTTCCACATATTCCTGATCTCCTTTTTAAACCATGATTCATATTTCCAACTTTTAAATTCTCACCCAAAAGTTTTAGTAAAAACTGGTTTATAAAACTCAATCAATAACATTTAAAACTAGCTTAATTCCATACAGTACAAGTTGCAATGACAGATACCATCTACAAAGTAATTTATTTTGTTGCTTTGTATTCTTTTTAAAATGCATCTTTCATATAACTCCTTTTTATGCACAACTAGGTTATATGTTACATCAAATTGTTTTCTGTTACCAATTACTATTTGAAAATTGACAATTATTTAGAAACTGCAGCTTGTGGCATAGAAAAATGTTTTGTTTTTGTTTTTGTTTTTTGAAATTTGGACATAGTAATAATACATTTAAAAAAGAATCAAATTAACATTCAGAATTGGATTAAGTATAATTAATAGTAATAAAGTGTATATGCAAATATATTCATTAATTTGGGAAGTATTTTGGAATAATCATACTAAATATTTTCCAGAACTACTTGAAATATGATTAAAGGTGACATAAGTCCAGAGCATTCTGAACGGTTACTATTTAGGTACATTAATAGTAAGTGACTTTGCCTTAAGTGATTAACTTTGAAAATGACCCTTCAAAAGACTGCCAACTGTCAGAAACTGCAGGAGAGTGCTTTTTAAGTTATATGTAAGGATGTCTTTCTCTGTGTAGGGATTTGTGGCTTATGCTGCAAGAATACGGTGATATTGTGACTAGAACTAAGTCAATAAGTACAAGTTGTTTGATAGCACACAGACTGATTTACAGCAGAGATACTGGCTAGCTGCCCTTAATTTGTACTCGCTCATGTTCCTATTGAAATACTTGTGAAATTACATAAGAGATTTTCAAACTGCAATGCCACTGAAAGCTAAAAATAATCCATGATAATCTTGCAGATTTTAGGAACACTTTATTCATTTCCACAGTGAAAACAAAATTATCACTCTGTAACTGAACAAGGGAGAAACGGGCAGATTTACATGAATATGCTTCTTTTCATGTGAGTTATAATTAGGAAAGTTGTAAATAACGTAAGTGTCCAAAAAGAAACAGAATGAGTAAATACAGTATGACACATCTATATGACAGAATCTTATGCAGTTATTTAAATGGTGATTTTTTGAAGGACAATTTGTCATAATGAAAATAGAAACTTAATATACATAACATAAATCCAAGTTTTCCACATTGTTAACAAATATGTGGGCATTTAAATAAATAATAAAAGGAGATCTATCAACATATTGAGTTACATTAATTTAATAATGGTTTTATGACATTTATATGTTTCATAGCTCTACAAATATTCTATACATACTTTCATAATTTCTTTTATGTATGATAAACATAAAAACAGGTTAAATGTCATATTTACTGTAATACATTTTGAATGCAGTGTTAAATTGTTTCTCTGTCTCTGTCCATGAGTTTCGTAAAGAATAGTTTATACAGAAATAAACATGTTTATGTCTGTAGGGTATCTTATGTGACTTCTGGAAATCTATACCCCTTCTTAGTGCTGGTTCCTATTTTACCTTGCCTCTTTTGTCAGAGCTACTGACATCTACACACCAAGAAAAATACTGGGTGCAAACTTCTTGATGTAGGATTTCTTTGTTCTTGGAATCCTTTGCAGCCGTCCATGTGGGTCAGGTCATGATGCCCCTGTAAAAACCTCCAAAAAAACAAACGTTATTTTCTATTCTGCAACTTATTATCTTTATAGGAGTGCAAAAGTGTTAATATCCTTAAAGGTCAGAGCCCCAAGAATAGGCTCTCCTGTATATTTTGGGCTAAAGGCAACATTGTCTTACAACAGGTGCAGAGCAAGCAAGACCAAGCCCAGAAAACAGGGTACACGGTTAAAGCAAATGAACAGATCTAGGAGTCAAATTTGTTCTTTTCTTCTACAGTGCCTTTTGGTGAGAGGTAAGAGGATGTGTCTGGGTGGGTCCTCCTCTGCCCCAGGCTGGGGTTTGGGCAGGAGCCCTGCCAGGTTCGCCATAACTTGGACCTGATCTCCCACAAAGTAACAATTATAGGTGGTTAAAACGACCTGTCAAAGTCCCTTCAATTGCCTGTAAACTATATAGGGGGGAGGAGGGCAGGGGAAGTCTCTTTGGCCAGTCAACAGTCTCTCCGGAAGCAAGGGACCAGTGTCATGGCGGTTTGTAAGGTGGCCAGGCCAACACAGCTGCCTGCTTGGCTCTTCAGCTGTGGGCTCCTAATACGGACACTTTTAAATCTCCCGTCCCTCTTTCCTCTGTCCCAGAGCCTCGTGCACAAGGTCCACCTCCTGTCTATTCCCCCTGGGCTCAGCCGCACTCCGCCCCCACCACCTGCAGGTCCGTGTGCCCAGTGCCTCTGGCCTACGGGTCCTGATCACCATCTGGGCCATCAACCACCCAAAGCTCACAGGCCAGTGATGGGCAACCAGGGACCACCCTGACCCGCCAGCTCAGACGAGGCACAGGGCGCCAGGGTCAGGGCGCCCCGAAATTGGAACCGCCTCCAGCCAGGCCAGTGGAGCCCTGTAGTCTCTGACACCAGCTGTACCGGATCCCAGCTGGGGGCCGTCCTATAGTGACCCGAGCCGGACTTCCCTGGCCCACCTGGGGGTGAGAGGTGAGTAGGCGGTCAGCTCCGGGTAGGGGTGGACTTGGAGAGTGGGGGGATCCCGCGGTGAGGAGTAAGGGGCCGGTCTGGGTGGAATTGACCCAGCTCAGGGTCCAGTTCGGATGGACCGTTTCGGGATGTTGGGGGTCCTTTGGTGAGGCATGAGGGGTTAGCTTGGGGTGTGGGGGCCAAGCTTACTACCTAGCAGGGTGGAGAGTGGGGACAGGGAGCTCGGTGTGAGGAGGAGCCCTGTCTTGGGGGTATGATGGGAGACTGGGCCTGGCTAGGGGTTGAGGGGACAGTAACGGGGTGGGGAGGGGAGGCGAGCAGGGGGAGTGGGGTTGTGTGGTGTAGTCTGACCCGGGGCGGGTCGTGGTTTTGGCTGACTTCCAGGACCTGGTCGGTGCTGGAGTGGGGGCATTGGGGGTGGAGACCCGCCCCTTCTGGCCCCGCTTGGCCTGACTCGCCAGGTCCTACACAGCAGGAGCCCGAGCCGGAGGGTGCGGGCTGCCG
This sequence comes from Vicugna pacos, assembly GCF_048564905.1. Classification (NCBI taxonomy): domain Eukaryota; kingdom Metazoa; phylum Chordata; class Mammalia; order Artiodactyla; family Camelidae; genus Vicugna; species Vicugna pacos. The sequence continues at coordinate 2,240,653 of NC_133010.1, read as the reverse complement.
GCTTGAGGAGGAGCAGCGCGCCTGCGCGGACGCACAGACGCACAGGCGCGGACGCGGGAGCCCACCCAGAGCTTGTGGAAGCCGAGTGGGAGCTGGGTTCTTCTGGGCCAGCTCCCGAGGAAGAAGGAAGCTTGGGGACTGGGCCGCCGCTTACCGCCGCCTCCGCCGCCGCCGCCGGGCAGGTAAGAGGGCGCTGGTGGAGGCGTGCAGGTCGTGGTGCCGGCGGGTGAGGCCTGGGCTTCGCAGTTGGGCCTGGGTGAGGCCCAGGCCGCGGGGCCTTTCAGGACCCTGAGGCGGGCGCCCCCCTCCCCCCGTTAGTAGTCCCTGAATCCCGCGTGCGGTATTGTTTCTATTGTGGTTTGGGAAAGCAGGACACTCCCGGGAGGTGGAAAGCCGCTGGACATTCCCGGAACACCTCCAATCGGCCCTCAGGTCGTGGCCTGCTCCCGGGAGGCGGTGCGGTTACGGGTCTGCGGCAGCGGCCGCGGTGGGACGAGGTGCCCTGTGCGAGCCCCTGAATCTGTTCCCTATTTCCCCACGGCTTGGGGTGGCCTTTGCTTCCCCATGTACGCGGGGTGCAGGTTTCCCGGTCAGCCTGCTCCTGGGAGGCCGACGCGTTGCTGTCAGGGTGGGGGGGGCGGTGAGAGGAGTGTGCTCCTGGGATGGGAGCCTTTCGATTTCCTCCCATCTCCCCCGCACCCTGTCCTGGGTGCGGACTTTGTTGTCCCAGGTTCGCAGAACGCAGGTTACAGGTTAGTCAGCTGGGAGGCCGGCGAGGTGCGGTAGCGTGCCGGGGCGGCAGCAAGAAATGGAAGCAGATCTCCGCGCTAGCACGGGCAGCCCCAATCCCGCCGCCACTGCCACCCCCGCCCCGACAGACAGCGCCCGCCTTCCTGGAGCAGGCTGACTTGTAACCGGAGTCTCGCGCACCTGGGACAGCAGAGACGGAGGCCTGGACAGGCCGCGGGGGAGTCTGAAGCAAGTCCGCAGGCTTGCATAGGCAGAACCCTAATTCTCTAGTGCCGCCGCTGCCTCCAGCCTCACCGCGGCCGCCTCTTGGGAGCAGGCTGACCTAGGGACGTGCCTGGGGCAGCAGAAGCCCCCAGGCCATGCCGTGGGGGAGACGGGGGTAAACCGACCAGTTCGCCAGGAGCAGCGCTCCTCTCCCCACCACTGCCCCAGGTTCGCAGGACACTTGTTTCCATCTCAGTGGGCTACTTGTAGTCAGGCGCGGTGTGGTCAGGGGGCAGCGGTGAGGAGGGGTGCTGCCTCCCCCAGCAGGTGAACTTGCTTTCATGTCCCCTGAGGCCTATCCTGGGGCGGCCTCTGCTGCCCCAGGTTCGCAGGACGGAGGTTACAGGTCTTTCTGCTCCTGGGAGGCGGGCGGGGTGCGGTGGAGGGGGTGCGGGGGCCACCTGACCGCTACCAGCTGACCCTAACTCGCCAGCCTCCTGTAAGCAAACTGGGAAATGTGTGTCCCGTCACGGGGTGGGGGCAGCAAAGGCTGTCAGCAAGCCAGGTGTGGGAGAGATGGGAGCCTGGGGCAAATCCTCTGGCTCCTCCAGGGCAGCCCCCCTTCCCCTTCCATTAGCTCTATATTCTTGCTTGGTTTAAAAATTGTGTCAGTCTGGTGTGTGTGTAATGATGTAATGTAAAGCCATAGTAAGTCTGCTGGGAGGGAGTGGGGGAGGGGCTCAGGGTCAGACCCCAGCTCTCCCAGGCAGCTAGCATTCAGCCAGCGGGGGTCTGGTCCAAGAGACAGAGGCTCAAGGCGGCACAGAGCTGAGATGTGAGCCCGGGAAAAAAACTGATGGGCCTTGGGTGTCTGGGGCTTGTGCCAGATACTGAGCCTGGCAAGGCAGGGTGTCTACTGAAGGCTGGACAGGGCCCTGTGCCACCCTGGCAGCTCTGGCAGGTCTGACTGAGGGAAGGGGGTAAAGTGCAGGCCCAGGCTCTGGGCCTGGGACTGGGGTTCCCTGGCTTGGCCACCCTGGCTCTGGAGCCTCTTTTGCATCCTGTCCTGGGGATGGTAGGGGGTGCGCCCAGGGCGCAGGGGTGGGGAGGGAGCGAGGCGTCAGGGAGTCTGCTGCCCTGAACAGGCCAGACGGCGGGGGATCAAGTTTCAGCCCAGCTGTATTTTTGGCTGGATGGGCTGTGGGCCCGAGCTGGGCAGACACAGCTGCCCATAGAGGGGCACCCTCCTCCCCAGTACACACAGTCATACAACCTCTACCCAGACAGGCCACCATCCACCGCCCACCCCGCACACACTGCAGGAGGGGAGGCAGCATCAGGCCCGTGGCTAGTGAATCACCTTGGGCTTCTGGAGACCGTTGCTGAGTTTCTGTAGGGTTTCTTGATCTGCAGCGCGGTGAGGCGGGCGGAGGGGTTGGGGTATCAGCACTCCCGCATCATCTGACCCAGGCCTGAGAGGACCTGGAGGGAGGGAGAGCAAGGCAGAGGAGAGGAAGCAGAGACATGGATCAGGGAAGATGGAAAGGAAGAAGCGAGGAGGATACCTGGTAATGGGGAGACACGAGCAGGACAGAAAGGATGAGAAGAGGGAAACGAGAGTGTCGAAAAGGATGGGGAGAGGAGAGACAGATGTGGTAAGAGGGAGAGTGGAGGGAAGCAGGCAGGCAAGGATGTGAAAAGAAAGAAAGAAATGGAAGAAGAAGGGAGTGGAGTGAGGAGGAGATGGAGAAAGGCAGACAGGATGGAAAGAGAGCTGTAACTCAGATCTTCAGGGACACCTTTTGGTGAGTACCCACCCCCACCTCCACCAAGATCCAAGAAAGAGGAGATCTGCAGGCCTTGGGGCTCCCACTGGACCCCAGTGCGGAAGGTAGTGGCTCCCAGCATCTCCACCTGGGCCCAGTGAACACTGGGAGAATGGGTGGTGGGTGCTGCCCTTAAAATATATGTGTCCAAGAAAGAGCCCATCCCAGGAAGCTCAGTGGTCCCAGAGGGAGCCAGCCTCACCTCCGCCTCAGAACTCCAGCTGTGGCTGGTTCCTGAGAGGAAGTGTATGTGTGTGCATACAGGAATGCATATGAGTGGCTTTTTGTGGATCTGTATGTTGTGTGGAAATGTACGTGTGTCTACGTATACATATACACGTGTATGTTTATTCATTCTTTCCATAAACATGTTTTGAGTACCTCTTGTGTGCCAGGCACTGTGACAGGTAACAGGGATATAAGGGTCAGCAAAGGGGACACACTCTCTGTCTTCAGGGGGAACAGTCTGCATACACGTGCACCTGTGTGTGCCTGTGTGTATGTTTGTATAGAAGCGTGGGCATGCCTGTACGTGTATATATACGTGTGTGTGTGTGTGTGTGTGTGTGTGTGCGTGCCTGTCCTGTATAAGATGTGGTTTTGAGAACAAACAAAAACAAACAACAAAAACTTCAGGGCAGGAAATGTAGCAGAGAGCCTCTGACTTTTCAGGCAAAGTAAATGGTTCTGAAAATCCCAGAATAATCCAAGGGTCCCTGGAGGTCCACAGGCCAGGGACGTGGAAGAGAGTACCCACAGGGGTACCCTGGAACCTATCCCCTAGAATCTATCCAGGTGAAGCAGAGGCCAGACAACAGGTTCCTGGCCCAGAAATCCCAGCTGTGAGCCACCACCCCAGGCCACCCCAGTGTCCTCCAGAGGCCTCACTGGGTCTGCAGCCAGTCGGTTGGGGATGGTGGGAGTCTGCTGGTCAACATACACCACCTTCTTCGTGTCCTCGAAGCTGGGATCATTGGGCACCACATCATAGAAGAGTGGCCTGTAGTCCTCCACGATGCCTGGGGATAGAGGGTGACGGGACAGTCACTCGGGATCCCAAGAAAGCCCAATACCACCCAGAGGAGAGCCTTGCCCACCCTCTGTCCTAGGGTCCAGGTGAAACCATGGCCATGCTACCCCTGAGAGGGACACCATAATATAATAAATATATTTATAAATAATAATAGTTACTGCCAGTTATTTTACATTCACCATATATGTTGGACGTTGTGCTATAAACACTTTACACACATTATCCTGCTAGTATTCACAGCAACCCAACGGGTGGGTACGATTTCTACCCCGTTTTACAGGTGAAGAAACCGATGCTCAGAGAAGTTGAGCCCAAGGTTACCCAGCTAGTAGCGGCAGAGTAAAGACCTGACCTCACCGTATTCCTAGGCCAGTCTTTTCCCCACCCAGGGCCCAGGTACTGCTCCCAGGCCCCAGCTATCACAGATGCCCAATAATACGTTTACTGAACATTTACTATGTGTCAGGCCCTGTCCTCACTGCATTGCATTAAATCCTCACAACAACCCTATGAGGTAAGTAATACTATGAGCCCCACTTTATAAGCAATGACATTAAGACCAGAGAGGTTAAGAAACTTGTCTACAATCCCACAGTAGTGAGTGGCAGAGCTAGGGTTTAAGAGCAGAAAGTCTAACCAAAGCCCATGCTCTTGACCTCCAAGCTCCATTTAAGGGAGGGTAGCCGGCCGGCTGCTGCGTGAGGATGTGGAACGAGGAAAGAGGGAAAAAATACGTCTCCTAAGAGAAGGAGATTTTTTGCAGGTCCAGATACCATCCACTCACTCTTAGCGATAACACAGGACTCTACTGACCCTTCAGCAAGAGCACAGTCCTTAGCAGGAGCTTCCTCAAAATGATGCCTGCGGAGCGGCAGAGGGCTGGGGCAGAAGCAGCCAGACCCCAGAAAAGCACCCCTGGCCCCACCTTGCTTCCCAGCCCGAGGCTGGGGGCCGTGGCCACACAACCGCAGCCGGTGGAGCCCGCACCAGCTGTGCTCCCCTGGCGGGCTTCCAGGCCAGCCCCTGTGCTGCTCCAGCCCTAGTCAGTGCTGCGCAGAGGCCTGAGCATGTCTAATGGGCCTTTAATCAGCGCGGGGCTGACACCAGATTACAGTGTTTATAATGCGCCGCAAATCTGTGTGGGGCTGACAGAGCTCCCCTACACCCCAGGAGCCTGCGGTCGGCCTCCCCCACAGCCCCTGCCGGCCCAGCCTTCCTTTCTTGCCTGCAGCCTGATCCAAGGGGCCTCGGCCCCTTCCAGGTACCCCCTGCCCCAACCCCAGCCTCTAGAGCCGACCCTGGGAGTTCATGTCTGAAGGGGCAGGAACCTGAAGCCCGTCCAGAGGGTGGTCCCCAAACTGTCAGGACTCCCAGTGGCCCCTGCCTGAACAGCCTCCACAAAGACTGACCAGCCTCCCCACCTGGTCCAGACGACCACCCATCACCCATCCACCCCAGGGCCAGGAGGGCACCAGCCACGGGGCTGTCCCCTGTATGGGGCCATCAGGAATGGGGTCCCTCTGCCTTCTGCCAACCCCTCCAAATCAGAGTCCCCTGAGGCACCTACAGTAAAAACTAGGCAGCAATAAACAAGCAGTGCAGGCACTGTTCTAGCCTGCATTTTTATGGTCCAGGAAATCAAGGGCCAGAGCCGTGCAGCAGCACAGGAATAAAAAGCGCTGGCCCCAGAGTCAGACTGCCTGGTTTCAGACCCCAGTGCTGCCTCCAGGGAGCTGTAATTCTGTGCCTCAGTCCCCTCATCTGTAAAATGGGGGTGATACTGTGTCAGGCATTCATTATTACAACAATAATTGCAACTGATATTTACTGAGCTCCAGAACAGCTCCAGATACTGTCTTAAATAACTTATTTGGATCATTTCAACAACTAGAAATTATTTTTATTCTCACTTTACAAATGAGCAAACTGAGGCACAGAGAGGTTAAGTACCTCACACACGGTCAGCGGCAAAGTCAGGATCTGAACCTAGGCCATCTGATTCCCTCCAGCCCATGCTCCTGCCCACTGAGCAGCATCACCCCCCCGCCAACACAGGGTGGCTCAGTAAGATGCTACATGTACCCAGCATAGCATCTGGCACATGGTTTAAAAATATTCAATAAATGTTAGCTGCTATTAATAGTTCTATTATTATCACTTACACAAGATTTCACAGCCAGAATCCGACTCAAATGAACCTTAAAAGGTCACTACCCTGACCCAGCTGGAGAGTGGCAGTAAAGGGAATACAGGAGGTCTGACCACAAGCCCCTCAGGCCACAGGCACCAGCCGTGGCAGGAAGCCCTATCTCCCAACTGCCTGCCTGTCTGTCCGCCTGCCCTATTCCCCTTTCCCCACCCTGCACAGGGTGGGCCCTTACCACTGACAATGGTCCGGCGGGCAATCTCCCACAGCACCAGGCCAAAGGCCCAGATGTCCGTCCACTTGTAGGACTCACAGCAGTCGGTAGGGATCTGCTCTTCCAGCACCTCCGGGGCCATGTACCGCTTGGTGCCCACTCGTGGGTTGTTGCCGACGTCCAGGTAATCGCTACCCTGGGAGTGCATCACAGCCAGGCCTGTGGGTACCGGGCCTGTCACTCCTGCCGTTCACCCAAGCCCACAGACAGGGTGGCCCCTGGGAGGCTGGGGTCCAGGGGGTGAGGTGGGGATGCACTGAATCAGTGGGACATAGAGGGGCCGTGAGATGGGCTGGGAGACAGCAGCCGCAGGGAGGCTAACTGTCCCAGTTACACTTGGCTTGTGTGGTGCTCTCGTGATGCAAGAACCCAGGGAGATATGAGTAGGCAAGGCAGGCATTATTATGCCCTTTCCACAGAGCTGAACGCCAAGGCCTGGTGACAGGGAACGATGTAGTCAGGATGAGAACCAGGTTGCTGGCTCCCTGCCCCTTTTTCCCAACTCCTGGAGCAGGGTTAGGCTGGTGGAAGGAGTCTGCGCTTCAAACGCATGTTAAGGCAACTTGTGTGGCTCTGGTGGGGGTGAGATGAGCCCACACACAGGCCTGTAAGTTTGAAAGCACCCATCGGTGTCATCATCGACGCGAGGCACCCAAACAGGCAAGGGCAGAACCAAGTGCAGAGGGAGAGCGCACGAACCCCGCCCCCAGCGCAGGGCCCACCCCTCCCGGCAGCTCAGCCGGGTAGGCGGGCGACGCAGCGCTGCAGGTTGCCCTTGACCAGCACGTGGCGGCTCTTGAGGTCGCGGTGGGCGATGGCCGGCTTGCCCTGCGTGCCGAAGACCTCCACGTGCAGGTGCGCCAGGCCGCAGGCCGCGGACGCCGCCAGCCTCAGGGCCCGCTGGGGCTCCAGCGTCCGCCTCTGCGGAAAGTCGTAGAGCGAGCCGTGCTCGTGGTGGTGCGTGAGGAGCCACCGCTGCGTGCTCGAGTTGCGGGAGGTCATGTCGGAGGCGATAAGGCCTGTGGGCCGAGGGGCAGGGGGCTCACCAAGGGGCTAGGGATGAAGGAGGCTGGATGGGTCAGGGTCAGGGCTGGGGTTGGGGACAAAGGACGGACTAGGTCAGAGAAAAGCTGGGGCTGGGGTGGAGGCTGGTCTGGCTTAGGTCAGAGAGGAAGCTGGAGTCAGGCTGGGGCAGAGGGCCGGCTGGGTCCTTGAGTGTTAGGTCAGCGTCCAGAGGGGTGTGGTGGTGGTCCAGCCAGAGTGCGGGGCGATGAGAGCTGTGGGCCGGGCCTAGCCACCCCACCCCCACCCCAGCCTTGCCTAGGATGTTGTCGTGTCTGAGCAACACTGTGTTGCAGATCTCAGTCTCCCAGAACCAGGACTGCTCATCCCCTCGAGGAGAAGATCTTGACGGCCCCACTCTCACCATGCCACAGGCCCCACCACACCTCACCATAGCGGCCCTCTCCTGATCCGGAAGAGGAGGGGGAGGGATACATGCTGGGCACACGGAGCCCTTGGGCACAGTAATCCCCAGAAGAGCCCCCCACTGTGATGCTGCACTGACTCCATCGGCAGAACCTCTCTGAAGCTTATGTTTAACTTAATCCAGACCCAAATGTAGCTGGCAGACCACCCCCGTTTGCCTCCTGTTCCACCCCAGCTCTGGCAGAAGGATCTGGCACTGACCCATCTCCAACCTACTCCCCACCCAGCAGAATTCCCATTCTGACCCATTCTTGGCCTGTGACTCCGGAGGCCAAGACCTCCCTTACCCCTCCAAACTCATGGAAGCTCTTGGTTCCCATGCCCCAGGCTCACCCACTGTTCACCCACACACTCCACCAGGGCAACCTGCCGCGCCACTGTCCTCTGCACCAGGAAGGGGAGCCCTGAGCCACTGCCTGTGGTGCAGTCACTGTCCAGGAGGTCCTGGGGGTACCGAGAGGCCGCTGAGGCAGCACACACCCACCCAGCCCATTTCCCCCTCCTCAACCTGGGCCCCACGGCTGTGTCTCTCCATGCTCCTCACTCACCCACCCCTCCCCTCCAGCGCCCAATCAAATCTCTGAGTGTCTGTGATTGTACCTTTCTCGGCTACCTGCCACTCTGTACCCCTCTGATTCTACGGCTCCTGTCCCCCTCCCACCACCCTGCGTCCAGGTTCCCCCAGGCCCATACCCCAACATGCTGTCCCCCAGTTCGGATGCCTTCAGGATGAGGCTGGACTCGCTCAGCTCATTGTTCAGACCCCGATGCTTCTCCTGCCTCCACCGGACGTGCCACAGGCCCAGGGCACCCAGGGCCACAAGGGCCAGCATGGCCAGTACGGGGCCCAGGATCAGAGGCAGCTGGCCATCTTCTTGTGGCTGTTCCAGAGGAGTTCAGGTGGCTGGCGAAGGAGGGACACAGAGGCTCAGCTTCCACCAGGCCAGATGCCCCCCACCTTGCCACTCTGCCAGTCAGATCCCAGGGTCCTTCCTCCCCCACCCTCCAGACCAGAGCATGAGAGGCAGGCAGGGGCTTCTGGGCAGCAGGACATACCCTCCAGCACCAGGGACACGCTTTGGTCACAGAGGGCGCTGTAGCAGCAGTAGTGGTTGGCGAACTCGGTGGGGCGCCCCCTGCAGAGCTCCTGGTGCAGATTCCCACAGCCTCGATGTTCCTGGGGGTGGGACACCCCCATGATAGAATCTAGGGGGACACGTTGTGAGTCACAAAGCCCAGCCCCTTATTTTAGAGAAGAAGGGGACTAAGACTCAGACAGGAGAGGGAGCGTGTCCAGGGTCAGACAGTGGCAGTACCAGTAGTACAGCCTAGGTGTCCAGACTCCCAGTTCAGCGCTTTTTCGGCTCCATCTCCCAATCCGGGGTGGCAGCCTTTGCCTAAGCCCTCGGGACTGTAACAACCATACAAAGCTTGGACAATAAGTGCGGAGTCATGCCAGGTATGAAGGAACCTCTCTGCACCCTCATCAGAGTATAAGATGCCCGCTCTGAGCCACTCCCTGGCCCCCTGCTCTCTCCTTGCTGTCCTGGGAAAGGGTGGGGGTAGGGCCAATGAAGTGGAGGGGAAGTGAAACATACTTAGACATTGAATGTTTGACCGTCTGTGGCTGGTTAAGGTTGAACTTTTCCAGAAGTTTGGTGGAGAGTGTTAGGGGAGTAATTCTGAACTGTGACAGTCCCCATCCCAGGTCCCAAGCCAGCTAGTGCTTCAGAAGCCACCTCTTTCTTCATTTCTGAAAGGTTTAGAACAAGATTAGGGCTGCAGCAAGAAGGACTGAGGTCAGACTGCAAGAAGGACTTTCTGAATGGTAGAGAGTGTGCAGGTGGATCCCCAGGCAGGGGCAGCTGACATGAGGGAGGGGGAGTGTCTTCTGGTGTGATATGGTCAGGCTGGTAGGGCTGGGCAGACGGGCACATAGGCTGCAGAAGGCCCCTAGTCTAAGAAGGGTGCCCAATGAAGATCCACGATGCTGAGGTCTGAGGGCAGGATGACTAGGGGGTGTAGGGGGGTGCTTTGTGGGCCTCTCTGGCTGGTGGCAGCTCTGGCCTTCCTAACTGGGCTTCCTCTGCCCCCAGAGGCCCGGGCTGGGGGAGGAAACGGAGCTGTGTCCCCAGCCTCTGCCTGACCTCCGGCCTCTTGCGCCTCCCAGAAGGCAGTGAGGACTCCGGCAAGCACTCTACAGTGGGACTGGTGGCTGGAAACAGAGTCCCGGACAAGCTGAACTTGTCCACTGGGGTAGGGGCAGGAATCCATCCTTGGCAGCCTTTACTCACAAAGCAGCTTAGGAGAGGGTGTGCAGCAAGCAGGAAAAAGTGGGTGACAATAAGAATGACAGCTGGCATCCTTCTAGGGTCCTGTGCTTTCACTTCTCTTACTGTGCCCCAGCTCTCCCCCTTACCTACTTTATTAGGCAGCAGAATCACCTAAAGTGCTTCATTAGAAATGCACAGTCTTTGGTTTCACCCCCCCACTCCAGATTCTGATTCGGTCCATCGGGACCAGTAAGAAACACATATTTTTATAAAGTTCCCCAGGTAATTCTGATCAGTTCATGTGGGTGCCGCACTTTGAGAACCGGGTCCTACACAATGCTGACTTGTGCTTTCATTTCACTGGGTAGGGCCCTGCTGGGTGATCCGGAGTGCAGCGCAGAGGGTGGGAGTCTCACTCCCACTCAGGGATACACCCCCTGCCCCCACGACTCTCCTGGAGACCCAGACAGACAAGGCTAAACACTGGAGCCAGGGACTTGCAGACACTACGGAGGGAGGGTGGGGCGAGGACATTGTTCAGGCCATCTCCAGCCTCTGGGGCCCAGGAACAGTGCAGGGAGGGCCTGGCACCATGTGCAGAATCCACCTCTAGTTCGAGCCCGGGAATGTGGTGGAGGAAGTTGTGACTGTCCAGTTTTTAACTGCGCCCAGCATCAGGTTACGTACAGGAGGTTGCTGAGTCCAGACCAGTCCCAGCTCGGAGCTGACCCTGCACAGTTTGCCCTCAGACCTGACTCTAGCACAAACAGACAGACTCCTGGGGACGGCTGGCATCCTTTTACTTCTAACCAAACTTCCTGAAAGGTCTCCTGCTGACAGAAGCATCACAGTTTTTAGCCAGAAATCACAAATGCTGAACTAATTTCAAACACGAACCTACCACTGTGAAGACCTTAATAATAAGAGTTATCCTAACAGAATCGCTTTGCTGAACACCTGAAAGTAACATTGTAAATCAATTACAATTCAATAAAAAATAAAATTAAAAAAAGAGTTAACCTTCTCTGAGTACCACTGATGTGCTAAGTAAGTACTGAACTTTGACGGCTGATCTCATTTAATTCTCATGACAATCCAATGGAGAAATGGAGGCTCAGGGATGTTAGGTTTCTTGCCCAAAATCACCATGTGTGTCTTGATCAACTTAAAGTGCTGTTAATAAATTCTTGCTTGGTCATCTTATTCCTCCAGTTGTTTGGTGTTAGGTTGGTCCCAATAAGGAGGAAAAAGGGCAAGTGGGGGCTGCATGAACAGACTGCTGTTGTCATCACCAGGCACTCAATGTGTGTTTGTTTAGAAATCATCTGTTTGCCGTAGGCTCAGCCTTAGTTGGGGAGAACTGAAGTAGGGGTGTGCTTGGAGGGTGGATATCAATCTCTTTCTCCCCGGCCCACCTGAGGGACTGATATAACCGGCTCCCATCAGCAGCGGTGGCTCAGCACAGCGGTGACTGTCACAGCTTGCTCTGCACATCAGCAGATTTTACCCAAACAGCACTCGATCCGGACCAGACTGAGCTGCTCACCCTGCGTTGCCCCTTACCATCACGTAGCACCTTATGTGCATCACTTCATTAGCCCTTCACCGCAGTGGGATGTAGCATCACGTCTGGATTTTAGGATCTCAGACAGAATGCAGAGGCAGAAGAGTATAACACAGAGGTCAGGTTGTGGTCTCTGGATCATATAGACCTGGGTTCAAATCCTGCTTCTACCACTTAGGGCTATGACATTGCAACAAGTTACTTAAACTTTCTGAGGCTTAGGCTTCCCTATGGAAAAAAAAGAGAAGAATAATAGTGCTCTTTTCATAGTTGTAATAAAATTATGCAGCAGAGTATTAATTGACTGGTATACAGTAAGCACTTATCAAATGTTAGCAAAACCTCAACCATCTATGGAGCTTTGGACGAATGATTCAAGTCTGAATCTCTTTCTTCTTCTGTAGGATGGATATAATAACACCTCTTCTGCTAGATTGTGGCCAGGATCACACGAGAGAAATATATCTAAGTGCCTATATAATAAGTACTCAAAAAATGGTGAGAGGTTATTTATACTCAATAAACCTGATGAGATGAGAGGACAGGTACCAGGACAAATAAACAGTAAGGGGTCAGAGATGTTGGACGGACCCTGGCTCAGCCAGGAGCTGCCCACAGAGAGAGGGCGAAAGCTGCTGTCTGCTATGCCTCTGTCCTTGGAGAAGAAAAGAGGAGGTGGGTGAGCAGTCCAGAGATGGTGTCAGCACAGCACTGGCCTCCAGGGCAGACTGAAAACCTGGGGTCCCAGCTGGAGGGAGACTGGGAACCCCTCTGACCTGGATCCTGAAGGAAGTCCATGGTCTGGGGATCATTTGACCACAGCGGGTTGGGGGCGAGGTTTTGGGGAGGGAGTTATACTGTCAGATTCCTTTAGCAAGAGCTACAAGGGCTGGTCTGGGAAAGGTGGGCTTCAAGGGGAGGTTCAACAGCGTCGTTTAAGTGGACACCCATTCCCAGGTCAAGCCAAGTGCCTGGAAGGACATGTGACCCCCGTCTGTCTCTGCAGGTGAAGTAGGGCAGGGATCCTTCTGCCTATTTCACAGATGAGGATGGGAGAACAGAGAAACTAAGTGACTGGCCCCGGGAGCAAACAACAGTCCGGCTTCGGTCCAGCTCCAGCCAGTCTCAGGTGCGGTGATGGGCGCAGGGTGAGGGGCAGCTTGCACTATGAGGAGCTGGGACTGACGCTACGGCGACTGCTCTGAGGGGCTCTCTGGGGTCTGCGGCCGGGAAAGGCCCACTGGAGTGGGAGTCAGCCTCCCCTCCCCACCACCAACCCCGCTGCGGACTTCGACTCACCTCTGGGCCTGCCCTGCCGGCGTCGGGGCGCGAGTGCGCAGCGGGCGGGCCTCCTCCCCTCCCCGGCGGCGGCCGCGCTGGCCCGAAGGGCGCTGGGCAGCGGGCGGGGGTCCAGGGCCCGGGGGCCGGGCGCGCCCCGGGCGAGGCTGGGGTCGGGGAGGGGCTCGCTCGGCGCGGCCGGCGCGGCGGCCTCCCGGGACTGGGAAAGGGGCGGGGCAAAAATGTTCCTCCTTCCAGCGTCTTCCTGCCAGGCCCGGCTCCACCACTCCCTCCTAATAAGCCGTTTCCTATTGCCC